>NW_027530007.1:1035779-1045633 GCF_008692635.1 Crocuta crocuta | reverse complement strand
AGCCTTCACACGGCTTCCCCTCTTCTGTCTCTTACAAGGACATTCATCATTGGATTTCAGGCCACCCAGATAATCCAGAATGATCTCCTCATCCCAAGATCCCTAATGTAATCACACAAAGTCCTCTTTTCTAAATAAGATCACGGTCACAGGCCCTGGGGATCTGAAGACGTGGATGTATCTCTATGGGGGCCACTGCGGGTGTCACTACAGCCTCCCCCCCACCCCTTGCTCCCTCGGGGAGTGGCCGCATGCTGCTGCTTTTTCTTTTCTTTTCTTTTTTTTTGAAGGGCGGGGAGGGGAAGAGGATTTGGAAGAAGTTTTGAAGTGGGCTCTGGNTGGGCGGGGCACTGGTGTGGGAGGGGGCACTGGTGTGGGCGGGGCTTGAACTCAGGAACCTGAGCCAAGCTGTCCTGACTGAGCCACCCAGGTGCTCGCACATGCTGTTCCTTATCCTTTCCCCGCGGAGGGCTGCCCACGGCCTTGGGACATGCCTGCAGCACTTGCCCTCATTTCTTTCCAGTCTTGCTCCCCTGCCAGCCTCCCTGCCACCCTGGTTAAGGCCTGTGGCAAGTCTTGCCCTGTTCCCGGCTTTATTTTTCCTTCACAGCACTTAGTGCCTTTAACACGTATTGTCTGACCCATTCGCTTATTGTTTCATCCCAGCCCACCCCCCCATCCCCCCAGAATGAACCTCCGTGAGGGCAGGGACTTCCTCTGCTCTATTCCTTGGTATACCTGCAATGTCCAAAATAATCCTTAGCACACAGTTAATGCTCAAGGAGCCTTTGTGGAACACGTGAACAGATGTGCATGTTGCTGGGCTGGGCATAGAGGTGGCACGATGGATGTGGCCCCCGTGCCCCGGGAACCCAGGAGCTCGCCATCTGGGATGGGGGGGGCGGGCTCGGGGGCGGCCTTGCCTGCTCTCTCAAGGGCGAGCCTCGAAGGAGTGCACTGGCCGAGGGGGCAGAGGTGGGTTTCCATCGGTGGCCCCGAGGCCGCCGCACGGTCTTCAGAGGTAAATGAGGTGTCGCTGCTGTGTCCCCCGTTCCCAGCACCTCGCAGGTCTCAGCAAAGATTTGTCAACTGAATGAACCGCTCATCTCTGCCCTGAACCTGAGGATGGCGCGGTGGGGCTAATCAAGAGGAAGGTTGAGTACTGACCATGAACGGAAGTCTCTGCTCGGGAAAGTCGGGTGCCTCGGTGCAGGAGCCGGGGGGCCCATGACAAGCGGCTGCCCTAGGTGCTGGAGGGGGACAGGATGGAAGCGGGGACTCCGTCGAGGTGTCTCAGCAGCAGATTCCCCTGAGAACCAGCCGATTTCCCCACTGGGGGCGGGGCTGGCCCTTGAGCAGCGCAGACCCTCGGGATCCCGGGGCCGGTTGCCCAGGCCGCTGTGGAGGTGGCCCTCCATGTGGCACTGGCTGGCTGGCCGCGTGCCCACTCCCTCCAGGAGCCCCACCTCGGCCTTGGAACCCGTAGGCACAGGTGAAGAAGCTCCGTTAAGTGATTGCCAGGCTACCAAGCCAGGAAAAGTAGACTGAAGGCCATGTCATCCGTTAAGAACCCAACCTCTCACCCAGGAATGCACAAATCAGCGTGTCATCTGTCACCCCTTCCACCACCGAGCTGGCTGTGCTGCCGGCTGTGCCTGCTCCCCAGGGACCTTCTCCCGCAGCCTGTGGAGGCAGGTGCTGGGCGCCTGTGAGCCCCCAGGGAGCAGGGAGCAGCTGTCTACGGCATAGCCATGGTTCTCGCCGCGGCTGCCCATGGAGGGCACCTCCTCTGCACCCACAAACCCCTCCTCCCCAGGCCCACGGGCAACACTGATGCCCGCAGAAACTGAGGCAGCTCCATCCCCTGCAGCGCTGGGCCCGGAGGTCCAGATAAGACTCCTACTCTGGGGAGCCACGGGCAAGGGATCCCGGTACTCTTTCCTCCAAAATGCCCTCAGGCTCAGAGTCTGTCTCATAGATAAATCTCCAGGCCCATCTGTCTTCTCAGCACTAAGTGCCCAGGCGGGAGCCTGGGCACTGAGCTTCCCACCACCCGCACCCATCCTCTGTCCCGCCTCTGAATGGAGGCCTGGCTCTGTCTCCCACGGGCTCAATGTGAAGGACAAGTTCCCCCGCCCGCCTACAGCAGCCTGGCAGGCTCGTCAAAAGCCATCATTGTCGGGAGAAATTTGCCAGCGGAGTGAAATAAAGAGCCTTGAAGGTATAAAGAGTCGGAGCCGCTGATAAGAAGCTGTTTTATATAGACTTTCATTCTCCAGATTGGAAGGAGAACACAGGGTTTTAGTTTTTGGGTTTTGTTTTGTTTTTGTCCACGTGAACCAAAGCCTTTTTGCCCCCAAGACTCCCAGTGAGGACAAGAGAGATCGATGGTGGGGCAGCTGGGGGCTGGGAGGGGCTGGCTGCACGAAGCCCCCATGAGAAAGGATGAGTGGGATTCTCTGCTGGTGTCCGTCCTTCCCTCCTTTTATTATTATTTTTTAGTGTTTATTCATTTTTGAGTGAGATAGAACACAAGAAGGGGAGGGTCAGAGAGAGAGGGAGACACAGAATCCAAAGCAGGCTCCAGGCTCTGAGCTGTCAGCACAGAGCCCAATATGGGGCTCAAACCCACAAACCCCATGAGATCATGACCTGAACCAAAGTCGGACGTTCAACCAACTGAGCCACCCAGGCGTCCCTTGCCCTCCTTCCTTTTACAGAACTTGGTTTAAGTGACGCATATTCACGGTAGAATACTGGGAAAAGAGATCGAACACAAAGAGAAAAGTTTAAATAGCCTGTAAATCCTTTCACTATTTCTTATGCTTTGTAGTTTTCCAGTCCTTTCTCCTCATATATTTACAAACATGGGCTCCGACTGAGCATGTTTCTTTGGAAGCAGCTTTTCTCCACTGCCTAACGGTATGTAACGACCTCATTCCGTGAAGACTCTTGATTCACCGTCCATCCGGTCCAGGAGTCTCACCCAATGTCACCTGTGCTCCCCCTCCCCACCCCGCTGACTGAGAACATTCTAGGTGACTACAAGCAAGTATGAGTCCAGCCAATGCACAAATTTATTCTTGAGGAATCACGACAGCATCTTCCTGCCCTTGAAAATGGTCTTACGTGGATGGCCAAGACTCATGACTTATTTAATCTACAGGCAACCCATGAATGTGTGTGTGTGAGCCCCTTGTCATCAACCCCTTGGGGTCCGTGGCTGGTTTAGGTCTGGAGGAGCAGACCTTCATGCTGCTGTCTCCTGTATCCAGGGAGTCCTTTTCCAATGACCACTTCCTTCCCATTATCCAGACTTCTCCTTACACGTCACCTCAAAGAAGCCTGCCCTGTCCACCCAAGGTAACGACCCAGCCAGTCTCTTTCTCTCGGCACTGCCCTGCTTTAATGGAGGGTGCCGCTTTTACCACCTGACATATTCTTGGTGTTTCATTGCATCTCTACCTCTCCCCTCCTGTAAAAGTCACCAGAGCTGCTGTGTCCCTAGACTTCTACCTCTCTGCCTGGCACAGAGAGGTGCCCAGTAAACACCTACTGCCTAAAGGCACAACCAGGTATGGGATTCTCACCCCTTAGGGAGGCAGCCCATTGCATTTTGGGAAACGGCTGTTATTGTTTGGCAGGTAAAGGTTTTGTTTCTTATATCAAGGCCAACTGATGGGCAGTGGCTGCCCAGAGCGCTGGGTCGAGAAAGGGTCTGAGGTCATGTTTGACGTCTGCAGGAGAGAGGGCACATATCTGCCACCCGTGGATTAGACTAGAAACCCCCTTGAAAGAAGGTAGGGCTTTCTTATTCTCCTTTGCATAGCGCCTGGTGCATTCTAGGTGCTTGGTCATGACTGCTGTTGGCTGGAGCCGCTCATCTTTGAGGCTCAGGCTCCTGAAGGGATAGGAGAAAACATCTAAGCCGGAGATTTTCTTTTCTTTCTTTCTGNTACCCACAGCGTTCTTTCTTCAAAGGACATCTTACATGAAGCCCACAGTATGTTAGCAGACAAAAAGCACAGCTTCTCTGGCTGGAGCTTGGTATGAGGCCCGGAGCCCCCACCTGCCTGCACCCCCACCATCAAAGGCCGCCTGAGACACTTTCCAAGGAACCTAGTGGCTCCACAGAACCCAGTCTGAGAAACCTGGATGAGGAAACCAAGCTCCAGAGAGAGGAAGTGACTTATCCAGGGTCACACAGCAACTCAGCACTGAAAACAGAAGACTAGTTAAATGCTCTTCCGACACATCTCCAGGGTCTCCCACATGGCAGGTGCCCTCAGTTCGGGGCTGGGCCGTGTGGCCGAGCCAGGCCATTCCCCGTCGCCTTGGGCTGCGTGGGCACCTGAGCCGCTCAGCCCAGACCCTGCGGTGGGAGCATCCACCCTCCCAGTGCGGGTGCCGGGATTACAGCATCTGCTTTGTTTATCTTGCTCTTGGAGCCCCGGGGTGCGGTGTCGGGAAACAGCTCCCTCTCCCTGACTGTGCTTTATTAATTAAAGCGTTTCCCCTCTTTGGTAGCAGCTGCTTCGAAAGCGCTCCGCGAATGTTTAATTCATCATTTCAGAGCCGGTCCCCCCGACTCCCCCCAGCACCTCCTTCCTTCAAAGTGCTTTCCTGGGAAACCCTCCCGGCATGAGAGCTGTTTCCCTGCTTTTCTGCCGAGCCGGGCTGCCGTTCGCAGAGCGTCTCTGCTAGCTAAAGGTGATTTGTTATTCAGCTCCAGAAATCTATAAGGAATGAGCGAGGCTGGGTACAAGTCCAGGATCTCCTCCTTGAGATGGTTTAAAAGGCCACGACTTGTCGAATTACATGAGTATTTAATGATCATCTTCCTTGGCTGTTTAGAGGCCAAAAAAAAAAAAGAGGGCACTGATTACCCAATGATGGGTAGGGGCTGCAGTTCCAGAACGTTGGTGAAGGAATGGTGCTGGCACCAGTCTGGCTCCAGGATGGGACCTGGGAAAGCAGCATCTAGGGGGTCCCCTGTCCTCTTCACAGCCATGATCAGCGGAATCGAACGGTCCCGTCGCCCAAGGTGAGGCTCATCTCCAATAGGGCTACATGGGCCAGGGAAGGGCCGGCCGTCTCAGGGGCTCCCTGCCCTGCAGCTCTCCCCCGGCCCCCAGGATGGGCTTGTCCGCTCACCTGCACTTCTGCTGGAGTGTACCCCGCCCCAATTTCCCGAGCTCTGGAAAAACGCAGTTTGAGCTTAGTGGTTGGATGAACAGGAGGCCTCTCAAGATCGGGAGACATACATGAGTCCCTTTTCCTCCTGCGATTAGGCTTGAGGACAGGGAGAGGTATGTGTGGCCTAGTTCAGCCCTCCTCCTCTGCCCCCTCCTTGAGCCCCCGAGTCACGGCGGCTCCTACGCACCACCCCTTCCACAGGTGTGTCCACTTCTAATTCCTCTCCCACCCAGGGAAGTACAACAGAATGTGGTGACGTCACAACACCAACTGCATTTACAAGGAGCGGAAGCTGTACAAACTTGGGAACTTTAGGGCATCAGGGGCAGACTACTCAGGGCTCAGCTCCCCAGGGACAGAGCTGCAACAGGGGCCTCAAACCTGGACTTGGGACCCACGAATTGGCAGGCCCGGCCCATGGCCCTGCGTTCTGCCCTTGGGCTCTCTAACCAGTAGATTGGATCTACCCGCTGGCTGGGTCATCACCTGCAGCAGGAAGCCCAGCGGGGTCACCCGGTCTTCCTTGAAACACTGGAAATACTTATTAGACATCTCAGAACTGGTAATATGAGCAGCCGGCATTCCCTGGACACCTGGGCGTATGTAGGCGCTGCGTCGTCTAGAAGCATTAGCTCACTGAATCTTCACGTGGTTCTAGGACATAGGTGCCATTTCCCGGATAAGCAAACTGAGGCTCGTTGAGACTATGTAACCACTCAGAGTCACTCAGTATTAGGCCGCAAGTCTCGGTTTGCGCCCAGGTCTGTCAACCCCATGCCAGCACCACCAACAGGGATTGCTTCGTTAGACCTGGCAGAGCACCTCTGCATCGACTCCAGCCAAACAGGGTGGGACCCAGGCTGGTCACTCCCGGCAGCGCTGGATGCTCGAAGAGCACAGCCCTGGGGTCGGGAGGACTGGGTTCAGATCTCGGGTCTGCCACCTAACACCTGTGTGGCCCCAGGCAAGACACTGAACCACCCTCTGCCTCAGTTTTCTTGTCTGAAAAGTGAAGATAATGACAGTGCTTAGCTCCTAAGGCGATTGTGAAGATTCCTTTATTCAAGCTATAGATATTAGTCAAGTGCCTGCTACGACTCTTGCCTTGGTCTACTGGTGGGAGAGACCATGGGCATCCTAAGTGAGCCAATGACATGGTATGTGTGAGGGACAAGCAAAGGGAGAGCAAGACAAGGGGCTCCATCAGCTGAGCGTCCGGCTTTTGATTTCGGCTCGCATCATGATCTCGCAGTTCGTGGGTTCAAGCCCCGCACCTGGCTCTGCGCTGACGGCGGGAAGCCTGCTTGGGATTCTCTCTCCCTCTCTCTCTTTGCCTCCCTCTCTCTCTCTCCCTCAAAATAAATAAATAAACTTAAAAAAAAAGGGCAGGACAAGAAGGATCTCAAGCGTTGGAGGCAGGGGTGAGGTTGTGTGTGTGCACACACTTTGTGCACAATGGAGGGGCCAGTTGTGGAATTAAATGTGGAGGGGGGGTGGTCAGGGCAGGCTGCGTGGAGGAGAGACTGAGCACAGTGGGCCAAGCAGATGTCCAGGGACAGAGTGTCTGGGTCAGAGGGACACGCAAAGCCTGAAGGAGCATGCCTGCTGTTTGAGGCGAGCAAGGAGGTCAGGGTGGCTGGGGCGCGGAGAGTGAGAGGGACCAGCACCAGAGACAAGGGCAGATCGGGCGGGATCGCAGGGGTCTTCGGGGGGGACTCTGGCCTTACTCTGAGTGCAACGGGGGCAGTGGGAAAGCCCAGAGAATGGCTGAGCCTAGTGCTCTGCACATGCAGGGCCCGCTCAACATTATTCTTTGCTATTCCCATAAAATACTTACTGTTTTTATAATGGGGCCAAGTGGGATGCGAGCGCGGCCTTGGAGAGAAGCCCCCTCTTGCTCTTGGANGATCATGACCTAAGCGAAAGTCGGACGCTTAACCGGCTGAGCCACCCAGGCGCCCCTGCTTGCCCATTTCAAGGGAGTTTCTTTCCCTGTCCTTTCAATGGGGACCCGGTCCCTCATCCTGCTTCCCACTGAGAACAAATGGACTTGGCAAAGTGAGGCTCCGTGAACCTTGGGCAGGAGGAGGAAGCAAGGAGAGGAAGAGGAGAATGGAAAAGAGAGGAGGAAGGAGGAGAAGAAGGGAGAGGAGACAGGAGGAGGAGGGAGGAGGGAGCAGGGAGGAGGGAGAGGGTCAGAAGGGGAAAGGGGATGAGGGAGAGAGGGAGGAGGGGGAGAGAGGAGCATCATCACAGGGTCGGAATGCCATGCAGCCCCCTCAGCTACGGGATCCCCCCGCGGCTCCCTCCCAGTGGGGCTCCGCCAGAGTCTCAGAGAGGTGGTTATTTTGGGTGGCAGTGTGATTGGGAGCTTGGAAAGCAGGAAATTGAGTGGTGATTAGGGTTGTAATAAGTTGACAACATCAAATATCATTACCCTCAGAACATGCAAATGATCCCGTCTTTACCCGAGATTTGCCATGCAAATACCAATTAGCAGAAAAAGTATTTGCCTTGATAGGGGGAGGCTGGTTCTCTTTCCAGTGCCCACCGCCCTCCCCGCCGCCCCTGAGAGAAGGTAAACAAAGAGGAGGGGCTGTGCTTGAATGTCACCAGCAGAGGAGAATGAGGATCATAAGGGTGATGACTGATGTGGTGAATGGCAGCCAGAAACTCTGGCCTAGACCCTCTCTGCCACAGGCTTCCTTGGCCCAGAGGCTGCTAGAAACTTCTGGAACCAGCAGCTGGGGCCATGGGCCCCTGAGCTGATCTATGTAGCCTTGGTAGCCTGGACGCACTCACACTGTCTGAAACCCATCCTCCGGGGCTGGGAGCTACCCAGCTGATAGCGCAGATGAGACACGCAGGGCAGGTGTGAGGCTATGGTCCCTTGTGTTTCCTTCCCTTGGCCGGATACTTCCCCCCGGCCCTGGATATACTTGGCACTTCAGAGGCACCATCGCTCATACTGAGATAAATGCTGCACGGCGCCTGCCCTCCGAGAGCTTCTGGTCTCGTTTGTCAGGTAGAAGGAACTATGCCCAGAGAGAGCAGACAGTGAGGGGTAAGTTGAGTCATACCAGCAGAAGCACCTTATTCTGTTTGGGATGAACTTGCTTTTTGCTGTGACAGCACAAGAAGATGACACAGCGTTTGGGCTGAGCCTTGACACAGGAGTGAGAGAAGGGGAGGAGAGGAGGGAAGGAGTTGTTGGTGGGAAGAATGGCAAAACTGAGATTTAGACGTGGGAAAACACATGCTGTGCCTTAGGGTCAGTGAGTCCACCATCCGACCCACCAACCACCCGCTATCCAGCCCTAATCCACCCGTCCGACCCACCAACCGACACCCAACCCATCACTACCACCTTTCCACAACCACTCAACCTACCAAACCATCACACTCTTCCAAGCCACCAACCAACCCAGCCTCCAATCCATCAGCTCGTCACCCAGCCACCCAACCATTGTTCAATCCATCAGTCTACCTCATGGACATGCATCAGTTCACCTACCCACCACCCAACCCACCAGCCCAGGTGAAGACCATGAACTCCAGAGCAGATGGCCAGTGCTCTTTCAATGCGGGCACTATGAGGGGTTGTAGCCTCTCGGGCTAATGCATGTCAAAGGCTTGGCCAGGTGTCTAGGATACAACAGGACCTATGGTGGCCTATGACCTCTAGGTTGACGTCATTTTCTCCAAAGCCAAAAGGGCCCACTAGGCAAGGGAGACTGGGGTTGAGCTGAGCTGGAGAAAGGCCAACCTGCGGGGAGATATAAGTGGGATTCGCGGGGGCAGACTCTGGAGCTGGGTGCCCAGAAGGCCACTTGTCCAGACCCCACTCTGGTTGGGAGGAGATGGGTGCTCCTCCCACCATACCACCCCTCCTTCCTGCCTCAGAGGAAGACTCACTCTGGAAGCTGCGCATCCCAGAGCTGGTCAGCAGTGAATTTGTTCTTACTCTCACATCTGAACCTTTTGCTGATGGGCAACGCTGGCCCAGACAGGGCATCAGAGAACAGGCTGTAGATCTGTAGATCTTGCTGGCCTCTGGAGCCCTCACTGGCCCAAGCCCTCTCCCCACCTCCATCCCAAACCAGGCCTGTGCAGAGGGGAAGGAAGGCTTCCTGCAGCTCACGTCCAGCCAGTAGCTTCTAGCGGCTTCCATAGGGCCGCCTCTCCAGAAATGCTTTTGATCATCTAAATCCAGGTTGTATTAATTTGCCAAATCCCTTAAACTCACAGGGATTTTTCTCTGATGTCTAATGGAGGTCCCTTCCCTGACTCCTTGGAGCATCCTGCTGCCACTCAGCGCTCGGGAAGCGGATGAACTTGACAAAAGCTTCCCAGGTGGGAACGGGGCAACTACATTTTCACCCAGCACTACTGCGCCTGTGCCTGGCCAGGCCGTGTGGGGGGTGGGGTGCCTACCTCTCAGCTCCTGGGCGGGTCAAGGCTGACCCAGTGGGTTATTAGCCCCTGGCCTCCGGCTGGCAGAGCTATTACAAGGCACAGTGCAATTTCATGCCCTGTTTCCTCCTTCCTTGGTCTGCAGTTTCTGCTCTATTTGTCCAAAATGAACAGAGATGAAGTGAAATGAATTACAGTCTGTCCTTCCCCCCCCCGCCCCCCCCCTCTTTTCTTCTCTCTGCCTC
>NW_027530007.1:998970-1035769 GCF_008692635.1 Crocuta crocuta | reverse complement strand
CCAGCCAGCACCCCCCCCCCCGGCCTTCCCCCCACCGTCTCCTCCACCCCGGTTTTCTCTTCCGCTTCTGCTGTCTTAGACTCTGCCTCCCCATTCCGTGCTTGCTCTCTCCTTGGTCTGTTAAAATCTGCGACTCCACCCTACGCGAGCTACCAATTCATGCATCGATTCAGCAAACACTCACGGAGCACCGGCTGCATACCAGAGAACGTGCCCTGTGCCACCCTCCTTTCCTCTATGCCATCCTGCCTGGCACGGAGGTGCCTGGGCTCAAGTCAGCCAATGAGGGCGCTGGATGTCTCCAGGAGCCCCTCGGGAGCCCCGCCTACTCCCCTGGAGCAAAGTGGGGGCACTCTCTCTAGATCTGAGTACCACCTCCCATGTCAACTCAGATGGTTATGGTGGAACAGCTGGCCCTGTGGTATCCCTTAAACGTGAGGGTCCCCGCAAGCCACATGTCAGGGGACTCACGGTGCTCACAGCCCATTGGGAGCTAACTCTGACCCCCAGTCACAGCTTCATAAGCCTTGAGGAAGGTGCATTTTGGGGTTGGTCCAGCTCAGCCCCCTCGTCTCTGAGAAAGACACTGTCCCCGGAGAGCTAAGCTTTGTGCCATGACCTACCCAGCCACCTGGGTGGGCCGGGCCAGGGGTTTGGCGGCCAGACCAGGCTGGGTCCCAGGCATCCCCCGTGCAGAGATTTGGAGTTGGGCACCTCGTGACTCCGATGCCCCCAAGGGGCAGCCACTTGACCTGGACGTGGTGGGAAGCTGGGCTCCCAGTGGCCACCTGTGACCCTCCCCCTGGGACAAAGAGAGAGCTGTGTGCTGACTCAAGAGCCAGGTGGGCCGAGAGGCACAGAAGAACTTGCCCGGCCAGGCAGGCTGAAGGCAGGCCCGGGGCGTGAGAGATGGAGAGAGACAGAGAGGCCGAGAGAGAAGGACAGAGACAGAGAAACAGACAGAGAGACACACAGAGGGAGGAAGAAAGGAACAGAGACATAGAAACAGAAAGAGCAATGAAGAACAGGGAAAGGAACCAAAGAAGGGTTGATACACAGAGGAGACACAGAAGGGGTGTGTCTACCATTTTGCTGTTTATTCCCCCCCCCCCCCCCNAGGTTACCTTGAAGCCTGGTTAACAAATCCCCCTTTTTGCCCAGGTCAGCAGGAGTAGATGTCTTGACGTGAACTTGACCTGTATAGAGAACACAGCCGAGCCCCGTTCCCAGGGCCCCTCTGGCTCTGTCGTCCTGTCTTGCTGGCCCCCCTTCCCGCTCCCCCCTCCCCCGCTCCAGCATCCTCTCCCCCTACCCCACGGCATTCTCTGTTCACACAATACCTTGATTCTTCTAAGTTCATTTCAACAGATCCTGTCCAGCATTTACCGAGTGCCTGTACCATGCAGAGTGCTGAGCCTGGGGCTTAATTTATTCCTTCTAACACCCTTGTGAAGTTGGCACCATTTCTGTCCCTTACAGAGGAGGAAAGCTGGTGCTGGAAGGTTGAGTTACTAGCTCAGCTCACACGCCGGTAAGAGGAAAAGCAGGAGGCATTTGCTTCCGACTCCAGAGTTTTTTTCCATTGTCATCAGATTCAGGTGCACTATGCAGGACGCCACAGGGTGTCTTTCTTAGGAGAGCATTGAGTGACCCACCCCCAGCTGGGGCCACCCCTGGGCAGCCGCCTCAGCCCCCAGTGAAGTGGGGAGGCGGAGTCGAGCAGGCACATTTGTCCAGACGGGCAGAAGTTCAGCGGGGCACGGGACCTGTCCAAGGACACCCAGCACCTGCTCCATTCGGGGTCCACAGCGCCCGGCCCTCACTCCAGGCTGGAGGCGAAGAGGGCTCAGGGATGGTGATGGTGGCAAGTCAGGAACTGAATTACCTGTGAAAATGTCCAGCAAGCTCTAAGATGCTTGGCCCCTCCCCTTCCGGTGGCGGCCCCTGGCAACGAGCCGTACCCACCTGTGAGAACAAGTCTGCTTTGGGCATCATCTAAAACACATGGGCTCGGGGCACCTGGGTGGCTCAGTCGTGACTGAGGCTCAGGTCAGGATTTCTCAGTTCGTGGGTTCGAGCCCCGCATCGGGGTCTGTGCTGACAGCTCAGAGCCTGGAGCCTGTTTCAGATTCTGTGTCTCCCTCTCTCTCTGCCCCTCCTCTGCTCGTTCTCTCTCTCTCTTTCTCTCAAAAATAAATAAACATTAAAAAAATTTAAAACACAGGGGTTTGGGGCTTCCCCACTGAGGAGGTCTGTGTGCAGCCAGACAGGAGAAGGTAGAGGCTACCCTTGCCAAGCATTGCTCCCTCTCCTGGGTCACCAGGTAGCCTCCTCCTGGGCTCCTACATCCTAGTTCTTGGCTGTGAGATTCCAGCCCTCTTCATTTCTAAGCTTTGCAAAGTCCTAAGCCGGGAGCTGCAAACTCGAATGGACCTAGACAGGCGAAGCAGATGGGCCAGGTGGACGGGGCGTGGCCGGGGAGATGAGAGCCCGTCTTTCCCCATCTCCCCATCTCCCCAGGGAGATGAAGTGCCACCATTCAATTCGGCCGCTGTCCCCATATGGGCCTGTGGTCCAGCACAGCCAAGTTTCTCCCTCGTTCCAGAGAAATTATAAATCTGGGTTATTCTGTTTGTTTAAACAGAGAGCGGGCCAACATTTCTAAACAGGTATGCAGGCCAGATTTGGCCCCCAGGCTGTCAATTGGTACCCATTGTTCTAAGTACCCTTGGTTCTAAATGCTCCAGAATTCCCCAGAATGCCAAACTCTCCCCTATGCACACTGCCGTCCAGGATGGATGGGTCCCATTTGCTGGGCTGAAACTGTTTCCAAACCGCTGCTTTCGACAGAAGGGGTAGTAATTACACTCTGACATTAATATTTAAACCACAAACAGAGTTAGCGTGCTAATACCATCCCTGAAGGCTTCGGACTTGTTTAAGTTCTGTCCTTGTGAGACCTAATTATTGTCAGCAATGAATCCTGTAAGACTGCAGGATTAGGGCCGGGGAAGAGGAGTTAGGCAGGTCCCTGGGGCCTGTGGCTTATGGGGATGAGGTATAGGGTGGCTTGGGGGCTGGGCTCCATGCCCATGGTCCTGTGCGCCATCCCAGACGCCTCAGCGGAGGTGAATGCCTTCCCTGTGTCCTCCTAACCACCCTCATAATTAGAGAACTTGATCCTAATTCCTGCCCCGTGAGAATGGGGACATCTATGCCTCACACTCTGAGAAGTTCACAGCAGTCTTTGGGCTTTGACCCCTTGGCCCAGCCTCATGGGAGACCCTCCTCCCCCTGCCCAGACCACTCGGGAGAGATCTCAGTAGGGAATTTGGCATTTTGTGCTATCTGTGCTGGTCTGGAGAAAAGAAAATGAGTCCGTGTTGGGGTTGTTTGTTAGTCGGGGGCAAAGGGCTGGGGCAGGTGGGTGGTGTGGAGAAGAGGCCAAAGCTGACTTCCCAGAGACTGGTTTCCAGAAGCTTCCACCGCTGGACTGATAGATTGCAGTGGACAGGCAAGGCGTCTGCATTGTTTACTGCCTTGGCACAGGTGGGCTGATGGCCGAGTGGCCATGATAACCAGGAGACCTGTGCAGAGACACTCCAGAAACTTCACCATCCCTGTGTGTAACTGAGACTGGACTTGAAAAGAGAATCTGGCAGCGGGCGGGGGTGGGGGTGGGGGGCGAGAAGGATGGAGCCCTACACGGGCAGGACCCGGGTCTCTGCCAGGAAAGCCGGGGCCCTCTCCCTTTGGGCGATAGGTGCTGGGAGGTCAGCTGTAGAGCCCAAGGGAGCCTGAGTTAGCCCTGTCCCCCACACCCGCTGTGTGACTGCAGTGAGTCACCTAGCTTCCCTTCTGAAAAATGGGATCATTTCTGGGGTGCAGGGTTTGAGGGAGAATTGAGTGAGAAATTGCAAATGTAAGGCCGCTTTGCAGGGAGGGCTTGGTAAGTGGCGGCTGCTGATCTTGTTTTATGCCGGGGAGTCTCTCCCAAGGGGCCCACACTCTCTGCCAAGGGTGTTCTGCTCGGAGCGGAGCAAGGGGATTGGGGCCTTCCCCTGCTGGTCTCTGTGCCCCTCCCGACAGCACAGGAACCCTCCAACCCGTGCCTCCCCCTCCCCCACCCCTTCCTCCGGGCCTCTAATGCCTCCCCCTCCTGGCTTGCCTGGAGAACGAATGGCAGGCTGTGAATTTTCTCAGATTATCTTGGCGCGAGAGAGGCCCACTCTAAACTCCCTTGGACGAATGCCCTAGAAGGATGGAGGGGGCCTCTCAGGCAGGGGTGGCAGAGGCTGAGACCCCCTGGAGACGGGGCTGTCTCCCAGCCTGGTCTTCTAGCTCAGGGACAAGAGTCATGAGAACTTCCAGAATCATCCACGTCAGCAAGGAGGACAGTGGGTGGGGAGTCACCACTTGCTCCCCTCAAAGCCAAGGAGAAGCCATTGGATACCCAGGGGGAAGCAAGTTAGGCTCAATCCCTTAGCCCTGTCCCCCCCCACCCCCCGCCCCAGAAGGTGGCACTTTCTGCTCTCAGACCAGCATCTGGCATGGGTGGAGCTACCCCTTGTAGGGGTCATGAGAGGCCCGTCTCAGGATTGAAAATGCACAAACCCTTGGATCCAGCAGCTTTTCTCCAAGAAATGCACCTGCAGAGAGATGCAGCATGTGCCAGGGTACTGGAAATCAGGAAATAAAGGGCCGTAAGCAGGGGGCAGGGTAGATAAATGGAGGCTTAGCCATGCAGCCTCACAACAAAGTGCAGGAAGGAGTGAGAAGGCTCTGACCTGCAGGTGGGGAATCATCACCAAGATCTGCTGAGAGACCGAAGGATATGCCAGGAATGGGGAAGAGTGGCTGCCCTAGGAAGGGAGGCTGAATCACGAAAGGACTCCTCTGAGGCTCCGGAAGATGCCAAATTCCTAGAGACAGAAGCAGGATGCTGGGAGCCAGGGGCCGGGGGAGAGGAGTGGAGCATTACTGTTTAATGGGGCAGCGTTTCACTTTTGCAGGAGGAAGCATCCTGGAGGTGGACAGTGGCGGCGGCTGCTGCAACGATGCGCATGTGCTTGACATCACTGCACTGTGACTTAAAAACGGTCAAAACACTCAATTTTACACCGTGCGCAGTTTACCACGATAGAAAGAAGGAAAAAGAAGAGAGGCCGATGTAGGGTCGAGGGGAAACTCACTCTTGCTGTCAGTTTGCGCTGCTTGAACTTTACGCACACACACACACACACACACACGCATATTACAGAATGTATTTTAAAAACAGTTCTGCACGGAGAGTTTTCTTTGGCCCACGCTAGCCACACTCTGTGTAATCAGGGCCCCGGGGGTAGAGGTCAGCGTTACGTGGTGTGCTTGTGGCACGGGGCTGAGGTTGTGGCTCCTGCAACACTTCCCATGTGAGCCGAGGGAGGTGGGGGTGGGGGGTGATCCTCTCTGGGCCTCAGTCCACATTCCCATCTGTGCAGAGAGGAGGCTGGATCCAGCCCTGCCCTTGCTGACCTTGGACTAGTGGCCTCCGTGGCACGGCTGGGCAGGTCAAGGACTGACGGAGGGCATCTTGGCAAGGCAGAGAGTCCTGGGCAGGGCTGGACACGCTGCCCTTGCATGTTGAGGCCGGAGGTGGCCCTTAGCTGGGTGCCGTAATGAGAAGGAGGAGACAGCCTGAGCCATCTGCCACGGCCACTGCCGCGCCTCATCTCCGAGAGCTGACCGCTGCCTTTCAGCTGCGAGCCCTCCAGCCCCTGCCAAGCCCTATCTGTCCCCCACCCCCAGCAATGGAGGAGGTGGGGCCTTCTGCCTTCCCAAGTGGCGACTTCCATTTCTAGTCTCCCCATGGCTCCTCAGGGCAGGTCAAGCCACCACCTGCTCATATGGCACTTTTGAGTGAGATAGAAACAGGTGTCATTTCCACTGACCAGGTGTCACTGGGGTGTGAGTTTCCTCCTCTGCATAGGTGGGGGGACTGGGGCCCAGGGAGGGAAGGCACCTGTCCCTCTGGAGTCACGATGTTGAGCAGGTCTGGGTCACCCACCCCCTGGGTCAGGGTGGCTTCTCCTCCACCAGGTCATGGCTCTGCTGAGCAGGGATTGGGTGGGGACAGTGAGGGCCCAGACGAGAGTTCAGAGTCATAGCACTTCCTCCCAAGAGAGGCTGAGTACCTGGGCCTGGGCTGGGAAGTGAGAAGGGGATCATGGGGGAAGCCGACTGAAAAGAACTCATCGGGGCACTTGGGTGGCTCAATCGGTTAAGCATCTGACTCTTGATCTCGGCTCAGGTCATGACCTCACGGTCGTGGGATCAAGCCCTGTGTCGGGCTCTGCGCTGACAGCACAGAGTCTGCTTGAGATTCTCTCTCTTCCTCTCTCTCTTCCCCTCCTGTTCTCTCTCTCTCAAAATAAATAAATAACATTTAAAAAAAAAAAAGGAAAGAAGAGAAGACTCCTCACCTGCAGGGAGAAGAAGGCAGGAGCGGCATGTGCAGAGGGGAGCGCCCACCACCAGGTGATGCGGATCTTGCTCTGGAGCCCCGCTTAGCCTCGAGGTCACTGCTCCTCTCTGAGCCTCAGCTTCTCCCACTGGAAACTGACAATGAATGCACACCTATCACTTGGGGGGCAGCGAGTTGTTAGAAGAGATGAAGGCAGAAAGCACCTGGCGCTGTACCTGCTTGTCATGGGGGCGCTCGGGGGTAGGGGCTTTATTGTCACCGCTGGTAAGGCTGCTCCTGGGGTGGAAGGCGGGCTCGGGCTGGACGCCTGGAAGCCTGGGTGTTAGAGGCACGCTTGGAGAAGAAGTAAGAACAGAAATGAAGAGCAAGGTCAAGGCTGGGACGGGACAAGGGTGACAGCAGGCAAGGGTGGGCCAGGAGGGTGGTAGAGAACTTGGCCCTGGCCTCAGAAGCAGAATCTGAGAAATGGGCCACAAGCCCCTTCACCTCCCCTGGTCTTGCCGACCGCACCTCTAGGCTTCCTGCTCTGCTTTCTGCATGCTCTGATTTGCTTCCTTCCGAGCATCCATCCATATGCAGGGCCCCTGCTTAACATTCCCTAGGAAGGATTTAAATTGGAGCAAGAATTAATTATGAGAGAGAGAAAGAATGAGAGAGAGAGGTTGCCTCGTGGGCTACAGTTAGGAGCTGGAGTCTGAGTTGGCAGACAGGCTGACAGCTAAGTGGGGACATTGTGGGGCCCCCTGGGTGCCTGGCTGCCTTTTGTCTCACCTCAAGTGCAAGAGAGAAATTGGCAGGGGGTCCAAACCATCAGCCACAACAGCTTCCTCAGAGGTCTCTTGGTCGGGGACAGTGTGTTTTGGGGGAGGGGGAGGCTGACCAAATTCCTCATCAAAAGGGGAAGGTTGATCTGTGATCTGCTGGCTCGAGCAACATCCCAAACTCGAATGAATTCATGAAGTGAACCTAGAAAATTACTGACGGGGAGGGTGCGTCATCACAGATTTGCACAGGACTAACCCTTGCTGGGCGCTTTCTCTGTGCCGGGCCCGCACGAGAGCTTGAAATCCTCCCTGAATGTCAGGGGCATCGCGGACTTGGGCAAGCACTGCGCAGACCTGAATTCAGATGCCAGCTTTGTCACTTTCCTTGGACAGGTCACTTCTCATCACCACCGCTTTACAGAGGGAAACAGAGGCTCTGAGGAGCTGATGGCTTGTCTGAGGATCCAGGGTCAAGAGAAAAGCTTGGACTTGAACCACGGTGGATTGGGCTCCAGAACCTCTTCCCTTCGTCAATGTGCTGCCTGGTCATGTGGGCTAAAGGAAGCTGGTGACGTCTTTGGCAGAGCACAGAAAGGGGGCAGGTGTCCCTGGATCCCGTTTCTCAACTCCCGCCCGAGTCCAGAGCCAACATCATCATTGTATCCCCAGCCTGTGCCTGCCCACTGTCACCCCTGCCCGGTCCCAGCCCCTAGCCAGTCTTTCCTTCTATACTTCTTCTCATGTGGGACAAACTGATATGCAGCAACGGTCAGGCACCTTGGGTCCAGCCCAGGATGCAACCATGATCATGCATAGGCTGCTTGCTTTTTCTGATCTCAGTTTCCTCATCTGGGAAGTGGGTATCTGCTTGATAAAATTGAACACCATGAGAAGGGAGATGACCAAAAGATACTCCCCCATCGTCAATGGCTGAGACGTAAGCAGAGGCTGTGGAGGGGGGGCGGCGGGAGGGGCCCCCTGCAAAGCTCTGTGGCCTCACAGGTAGCTCTTACTCCACACCCGGGATGGGGAGCCGGCTCACGGGCCGGCCCCAGACAGCCAATCACTTTGGCTGAGCCTGAGGATCATTCTACTGTCATTGTTAACCCCTGAGTCACCCCCTAGTCCTCCAGACTCAGGAGGCTGCTCAGGTGAGCCTTGCCTTTCCTGAGCACTCACGGGAGAAAGTGGAAAAGGAGCAGCTGGAAAGAGCAACGCAAGTGGACACGGTGTGCAGGGGTGAGGGCCTTAGCAGGCTGGGAGGGAGAAAGAGGGGCTCAGTTCCAGTTTGGCCACACATCCCCTGGCAAGTCCCTTCCCTCTCCCGTACCTGGCTCTTGGTGCACTTCCTTTGCCTTCTGTGTTCTACCTTTCCTCTCCCATCTCCCCATCCAGTCCCCTGCTTCCCACCCGCCCCACATCCGTCTGCATCCCTGTGTGGTCTCAAGAGAGGCTGAGGCCCCTGCCCTTTTCAGGGCTCCATTCCTGGCTGGCTATGTCGGACCCCCGGGCGGTTCGAGCCCCGGGGTGGGGCGAGCCGTGCAGCCGGACAGTGGCAGCGGGAGGACTAGACGACCTTACCCAGAGCATCCTGAGCTGTGGAGCTTTAATTTATTTAATCAATTCCGGCCCCCAGGCTGGGGAAGGAAAACGGCAGGATATTAAATCTGTCGCTCTCACCAATCTGTCATAGGGATGTCAGCACACATTGATTCTTCTCCTCCCGCCTTTATTAACTATCTCCTCCGGGGGCTTCTGGCTCTGGCGGCTNTGTTTAGGATTGGGAGGTAAGACCTCCAGGATCATTTGTCAACCAAATCCTCTCAGTTTGCAGATAGGGAAACCGAGTCTGGGAGTGCTCGGGGTAAGGTGGGGGGGGGCTCAGTCGGTTGAGCATCTGACTTCTGCTCAGGTCACGATCTCACGGTTCGTGAGTTTGAGCCCCGCATTGGGCTCTGCGCTGATAGTGCGCGGTTGGCTTGGGATTCTCTCTCTCCGTCTCTCTCTCTGTCCCTCCCCCACCCTGCCTCAAAATAAACAAATCAACTTAAAAAAAAAAGAAAAGAAAAGAAATGTAAGGTAACCGAGTCTGGAGAGCAGAGGGGAGCTGCTCCAAGTAGTGTGGGCAGTTAGGGGCAAGGCAGGACTGCAATCCAGGACACCGAGGACAGGGCCCTCTTTGCTAATTTAATCAGCATGTTTTTCTTGTGCAACTACTAGGGTGACAGCATTGACTGCTCATTAAGCACTGGTCAGTTCCTCTCACGGCTGTAACAAATTCCCAGAGACTCCATGGCTTGAAACAACACACATTTATTACCCTACAGTCCTGGGGGGTCAGATGTCCAAGATGGGTCACTCGGGGCTCAAACCGCTCGGGCTGCATTCCATCCTTCCACGTTCAAAGCCAGCGACGGCTGGTCGAGTCTTTCTCACACTGTGTCACTTCGACACGGACTCTCCTGCTTCCTTCTTTCACTTCAAGTCGCCCTCGTGATTACACTGGGCCCACATGGGTCGTCCAGGTTCATCTGCCCATCTCAGGGTCAACCAATCTGCAAACGTTAACCTGCCCCCTTCCTTGGCGCACGGAGCCAAGTGCAAGATTCACGAGGAAGAAGAGCATGGACAGCCCGCCAGGCTTTGGGAAGCACTTTTTGTGCTAAATAATTGAGCACCCCACCCCACCTCCCTCCCCCCAGCCTCCTCTCCCGTCATATGATTTATTTGCTCATAAAATTGAAGGCCTTCTTCTCTGGCACCATTTTCTATTCGGCTTAGACAAATATTTAGCATCCAGACCTGACCTTAATTTCCTTAAATATCAGGGGCCCTGGAAGATGGAGAGCCTGCCCGGGGGATGAGGACACAGTGAATCCGGGGTGGGGACAATGGCTGGGATGCTGCTACCCCCTCCCCTGGTGAGGACCGCACCTGCCCTGACCAGCCAGGTACGACGTGGCCTCTCCCTCTCCCCACTGCTGTCAGGTCCCTCATCTGCTGAGGCTGCGGGAAGAGGCAAGATGCCGAGAACAGGGCTCAAGGGACTCCTGGTGCCCCACGGAGCCGGCATTCTGGGCCAGGGTCTCTCTGCGGGGGTGGTGGGCAGAGCTCCCCTGTGGGGTGTGGGCTGGGCTGTACAGGGGGAAAGAGAAGGCAGGAGCGGCCAGGGAGAGGGGGAGACGCCTTATGGAGGGGGGCTGCCGGGGCTGGTGACTCTCTCATTTGTTCCTTTCCGACACATTCATTCAGTGACTCATTTCATTCATTGATTCGTAGAGAAATGTTTCCTGTGTTAGGCCTGGGGATCAGTAATAAAAGCCCAGTGCTGCAGTCCTGGAGGTTGGCCAGCATGGAGTCTGGGGGGAGATGGGGGACGGGGAAGGAGGAAGGTCAGGACTGTCCTGAACAGGCCCCCTGCACGTGGCCGGATGTCTGAAGGAGGACGTCAGGTATGCAGGAAGCAGGCGATACTATCAGGACCTGGGGTGCAGCTGGGAAGCCGAAGGGTTGGTGCCAGTGGGAGGCAGGGACCCTCGGACCCATCCGCGGGGTCTCTGAGGCCCCTCTAAAGTCCTTGCCATCCTGCCTGCCCCCTGCCCCGAGCCCCTCCCTCCCTTCTGTTAGTGTCATGGGGCCCCCAGCATCCTCCAAGGGCTGCCCAGGTGGACCCTGCCACCTCCTCCAACTTACAATGATAGTACCAGCCCCTGTGCTAAATGTTGCATGAACATCTCCCAACCCTCTCACGGCAGCCTGAGGAGGTAGGCACTCATAATCCCATCCTCTAGAAACTGAGGTCTACCGGGGCCAGACCTCTCCATCTGCAACACATGCGCCTACTGAATGCGCTCAGAGCTCCAGACACCCAGCTCCCTCTGTCCCCAACATCACTGCTGGGATGTCCCAACGACGGCGTGACTCTGCGCAACATGCCCCTGGGTCTGGGTCTGCACTGGGGACCTGCCGCCTTTCAGCTTTGTGTCTCTGAGCCCCAATTTTTTCATCAACAATATACTTTCAAAACTGAGTCTAGTAACAGTAGCTACTTCATATTTCTGTTGTGAAGATCCAACGAGACAGCCCGTGAATAGCTCCTAGCAGAGTGTGGGGCATCGCGTAGGCTGTCAGCCAATGGTAACTTCGTGGTGGGTTGAATTGTGCCCCCCGCCAAAGATATGTTGAAGTCCTGTGTCCCCGGAACCTGTGAATGGGACCTTATTTGGAAAGAGGATCCTTGCGGAGGTAATCAAGCTAAAATGAAGTCATACCAGACGAGGGTGGGCCGGATCCAGTGATCGGTGTCCTTAAAAGAAGACGGAACTCTAGACAGACACTGACGTGGTGGAGAAGGCTGCGTGAACATGGTGGCGGAGGCTGAAACAAGGCACCGACAAGGCAGGTTTAGCAGACAAGGTTTGGCAGCCGTCGGCAGGTAGGGGAGAGGCATCGAACTCCCTCTCCCTCAGAGCCTCCAGAAGGAGCCAGTGGTGCTGACACCTTGATTTTGGTGTCTTACACCTCCTGAATGGTAAGAGAATACATTTCTGTTGTCCTGAGCACCCAGGTCTGTGTCAATCTGTCAAAGCAGCAATAGGAAACTAACACACTGTTAGGAGGAAGCCAAAACTCTGAGCACAAGTCTGGGTACACAGTGGTGCTCAGTAAACTCTGGCTCCCTTTGGTCTCCTGGGGGTGACCCTTCGCCTCCACCCTCTTCTCCTCGGAATCTTGGCTTCTCAAGCCAGGCTGGTCTGGGCTGGGGGTGACCGGGGCCGGGGCCGGTGGCCGAGGCCCACAGCACCTCATTACAGGGCAGAAGGTAATGCAATTTTCACCCATGGACAGCGCTGAAAGCCAGGCCTTTACTCAGGCGATCAATGGGCCGGAAGCTGCCATTGGTGCCTCCCGCCACCTCCCAGCCCCCCTCGCGGGCCTGGCAGATCTCCGAAGCACCCAAGAAGCTGGCACACAGCATGCCTCACAGCTGAGACACACAGATAAACCTCAACAGAGTGCCGGGCTGTTGGCTCCTGGGCCTGGAGCAAACGTCAGGAAATTAATGGGCAGCGCCTCTGGGCTGGGCCCCCGCTCCCGGCTGGGTGCCTCACCCCCGCCTGCCCTCCTCCTTCTTCCAGGGTTTTGTTCCCCTTTTCCCTTTGTTTCCTGTTTTCAATAAACATGATTCATGCCTGCCCGGCTGGGCCCTGTCACCCCGCCCAAGGCCGGCTGTATATCTCGGTGATGAGCCGCCGGGGCTGCGGCCAGCGGGTGGCGGCGGGCACAGGCGGTGAGGGCGCACCAGGCAGGTAGCAGAATGCCAGGTCCCCATGAGGCGCCACTGTGTACCACGCACCACGGGGGCCTCTGAGAAGTGATTATGGCCACGCATTTGGGGATTGACCCTTTCCACCTGAGAGCTTTAAGTAGCTCAGCTCTTGGGTTGGTGCGTGGGGCTGATGTAACAGAAGTATCACAAGCCGGAGGCTTAAAAAAAACCTGGAAATTTATGTTCTCACAGTTCTGGAAGCCAGAGGTTCAGTGCTGGGGTAGCAGCAGAGCCATGGCCCCTCTGAAGGCTGGAGGGAAAGGCCCTTCCCTGCCGCGTCCAGCTACTGGTGGTGGCTGGCCCTCCGTGGCATCCTGTGACCACAGAACGCCAGCCTGCCCCTGGCATCACACCGCCTTCTCCCATCACATGTCTGGCTTCACATGGCCAGTCTCCTGCCCCCCCCCCCCCCCCCTTCTTGTAAAGACACTGGTCATATTAGATCAAGGGCCCGCCCCACTCCAGTATGACCTCATCTGAACTGATTACATCCGCAGAGATCCCATTTCTAAATAAAGCCACATTCACAGGTATCGGGTATCTTTTGTGGGGACACAGTTCAAACCATCAGAGCTTTCCTCATTGCCTTTCACACACCTGATACCCGGCCATCCCGGGCCACTTGCGAGTCTCTAGATGCACCAAGCTTTCTCTTTCCTCTGGGACAGTGTGCTGTTCCCACCACCTGGATGCCTGACTTGTGTTCAGCTGTCCACCTGCCACGATGATTGGCAATCTTGGAGGGCTCCTTGGTGAAGAACTCCTCATTCATCAAGACTAAGCTTAGCTATCACCTCTCCCAGGAGCCTTCACTGACCCTCTGCCTCTGGGCTCTTTCTCAGTGTCCTGGGCTTACCTGCCCCTGGCTCACGACCCATGGTGGGGGGTGAGGCGTCTTTATCTATCTGGACTCCTCCTCAGGGCCTTAGCTTGCAGGCTTAGAGTGGGCAGGGTCTGTGTCTCACCTCTGCATCCCCAGGGGACAGGTGCTCAGTAAATAAATTATTGAAAAAGAATACTATCAACCAGTATTTATTGGGCACTTACTAGATCTTCCTGCCAGGCACTGTTCTAAGCCCTTTACTTGAGTCAATGCGTTTAATCTCCACAACAATCCTACAAGGTAGGTCTGTTATTGTTCCCATTTTATAGATGTACAAGCTGAGTTCAGAATGGTTAAGCCACTTGTCCAGGTCTAATGACTGATAAATTGTAGAGGTGGAGATTTGAATCCAGCAGCCTGAGCGAGGAGCTTACACCCTCTGCCTTGAAGGGCCATGCAGCTGAGTGTCAGGGAGAAGATCACACACTTCAGGGTCCAGGGAGAGGCCCAGAGCACCAGAGCCGGGGAGGCCTGGGCTCACAGATGTGTCCTTGGATGGAGGAGGTGGCATTCTTCTTCTTTTTTTTTTTTTTTAAATTTTTAATGTTTATTCTTGAGAGAGGGGGACACAGAGAACATGAGCAGGGGAAGAGCAGAGCAAGAAAGGGACACAGAATCCAAAGCAGGCTCCAGGCTCTGAGCTCTCAGCACAGAGTCCCATGCGGGGCTCAAACTCACAGACCGCGAGATCATGACCTGAGCCGAAGTCGGACACTTAACCAACTGAGCCACCCAGGCGCCCATAGGAGATGGCATTATTCTTACACCTCATGGTACAGGGGCCCTTCACCATCTCCCCAAGACTGAGAGCTCCCTGTGGGGAGGAGAGGGTTCCCCTCACTTCCCGCACCTCCCCACCCAGCTCGGGCCGAGCCTGGCAGTTCCAGGCATGGGTCTGACCCGCTGGGCCTTGGTGTCCTCTGTCACACCAGAGCAACCGCCCAGTAAGTCTCAGAGAGAGGCGCCTGAAAAGCGTTCTGACTCACCACCGGAAGCAGGAAAGCTTGGCTTTGGGGTCAGACCGACATATGCCTCCGTGCCAGCTCCGCTACCAGTCAGCTGTGCAACCCTGGCCCAGGCACCTGAGCAATCTGGGCCCTCGGTCCCTCGTGTGTACAGTGGGGGAGGCGATGGGGGGGGGAGCTGTGGCAGACGAGGAGGGAGCAGAGCAGGCAGCTGGCAGAGATCACCACGCCTCCCTGCCTCTGCTCCACGGTGCTCCATGCCATCCTCCGCGGGGTGATGGACGCAGCTGCTGTTTCCCTGGCATTCAACTCACATACTTAAATTCTAGCCATTTTTCTTTTAAGAAATGAAGCAAAACACAGATAAACAGCCATTTAGAATCATGACTCCATAATCCAGGAATTCTCCTTCCGGTGCAATCTGTTCAGCAATTATTCTGTGAAGTGGAGGGAGAGAGCATCATGGGTAACTGCAGTGCGCAAATTCCCGGGGTGGGGGGGAGGTGAGAGCCCGACTTCTCCAGATTGGTCTTTTCTCCCCGGAAGCATCAGCATGTGCCCCAGTTTGGGAATCCACAATGTCCCATCTTGGTGAGTTCCAGACGAGGGGTCTCTGCATGCCATGGCAGGTAATAGAGGGGTGTGGGGTGAGGGGCAGCCAAGCCGGGACCATCTTTCCTATTTACTGCAGTTAAAATGGCCAGTGGACATTCTCTGGGGGCGCCCATGCCCAGGGCCCCAGGGATTGGGCTGGGTCATTCATCCAAAGGCCTTGGAAATGCCCAGGCTTATGGTCAAGCTCTGGCTCTGTCACCCGCTGGCTGTGTGGCTTTGGGCAACCCTTTAGGCTCTCAGGATCTCAGTCTCCTTGGTTGTAAAATGGGTAACAGTGGTACTTACCCTGTAGCTGGGTGGTGAGGACTGAGGGGGAGCCCGGCTGGGTTCAGCATCATTTCTGGCCTGCGGGAAGGGCTGTGTCAATAATCCGAGGCAGAGGGAATGAGGACCGCCTTGATGTGCTGCTGGCGGAAAGCAGAGAAAAGAGCCAAGAGATCTGCCTAACAGATCAGGAAAGGCTTCCCATAAGAGATGGCCTTTGAGCTGGATGAGGGGGAGGAAGAGCTGAATCCCTGTAGCGGAGGGAGACACAGGCACGAAACCCTACTTCCTGGATTGGTATCGAAGGTTTAATTGCATATGAGGCTCCGCACACAGAGCTTGGCACATCATAGGTACTCAATCCATGTTCCTTTCTCGGGGCCCCGGGCTTAGGGAATATGCACACCCCGCTCTCATGGGACTTGCCACGAAGTATGTGCTGAGTACACATTCCCCTGAAAAGGGTCGGCACACAGTAGGTGTGCTGTACACGCTCTTCTCCCTCAAAGACTGGCACATGGCAGGTGCTTGTCCTCGCATCAGACAGGACAGAGTCGTGTGCTATGCCGCTGCTGCCTGTCTGCCCCCTCTCCTCCTCCCTCCCACTTTCCTGGGAAGCAGTCAGGCCGGACAGGCTGTGCAGGGCACCGGGGCAGCTCCCAGGCTTCACACCACGCCAGGCAGCACTGGGCCCCGAGTGCTTGGAGGGTTGGCAGGTGGGAAGTTGGCCAATATGCTGGTAGAGTGAAGGTGCTGGGGTCGCTGAGGACACCCTGCCCCTGACGCTGCGAATCTGGGCATCGCATTCAGTCACGTGTGTCTTGGGCATTTATCCCTACCAAGTCCAGGGCTTGGCGCTAGGGACGCTGACTGGTCCCCCATCTCCGGGAGCCACAGGCCACCTGGGGAGGCAGATGATCAGGGGGCTGCATGACGCAGGCAGGAAGTGGTCCCCTCTCCGGGCAAGTTCAGCTGTTCCTGCCCAGAGGCACAGGGGACTTCACGGAGAAGGTGACATGTGAGTTGGGCCTCAGTGGCTGCATTAGGATTAGTCCCAGAAGAGGAGGCTAAAAAGAGGGGGGCGCCTGGGTGGCTCAGTCGGCTAAACGTCTGACTCTTGATTTCAGCTCAGGTCATGATCTCCAGGTTTGTGAGACTGAGCCCCTTGATCTGCTTGGGATTCTCTCTCTCTCTCTCTCTCTCAAAAATAAAATAAATAAACGTTAAAAACAGATTTTTTAAAAGAGTACATCAGGTAGTGGGAACGGGCTGTACAAAGTGTGGGGGTGTGAAAGGGCCTAAAGGTGGGGATGAGTCACCAGCTCCCTTGACACCTCTTTCCAGCCCATGTGGACGCACCACCTTCTCCATTTCTCAGAGCCTGAGGAGGAGGAGAGAAAAAGCGCTGGGTTCCAGGGTCCGAGGCCCGCACCTGCCACTGACATCACACCTGCCACTGACATCGTGGAGGGGCCTCAGAGATCAGCCAGCACCTGGGATGGTAAAGAGACTTACATTTCAGCTGGAGGGCCACACTGCCTGGGGGGGGAGGCCTGAAGGAAGCCTGGGGCCAGTGGGAAGCGGTGCTGTGGTGGATTGGCAGCGTCCACCAGGGGCGCTGTGGAGGGTGGCGGCCCCCATCTCTGCCAGGCTTCCCTCATTTACACAGTGGAAGCAGGTAGAGGGAAAGGCCCCTGCCCAAGGACACACAGAGCCAGATAGAGATGCCAGAACTCCCCTCCCCGTTCAGGGTGCTTTCCTAGCGGTTCTCAAACTTGAGCCTGCCCCAGAATCATCTGAGAGGTCGGCTGAAAGAGATTCTGGGCCCTGCCACCAGAGTTCACATTTCTTTTTTTCTTTCTTTCTTTTTTAAAAATTTTAATGTTTCTTTACTTTTGAGAGAGAGAGGAGTGTGAGCAGGGAAGGGGCAGAGAGAGAAGGAGACACAGAATCCGAAGCAGGCTCCAGGCTCTGAGCTGTCAGCACAGAGCCAGACATGGGGCTCAAACTCACGAACCGTGAGATCATAATCTGAGCTGAAATCAAGAGTCAGACGCTTAAACAACTGAGCCGCCCAGGCACCCCAGAGTTCACATTTCTAATAAGCTCCCAGGAGATGCTGATGTTGCTGGTCTGGGGACTCAACTTTGAGAACCACTGTTACACACCAACCTGCCAGGTTGAAAGATAAGCATAACGCCATTTCTGAAAAATGGGGACAACCCCTTCCTGAGCAAAGGGCATATGAGGTCAAGTTTTGGGATGTCGTCTGTGAAGTTAAAGCAGAGGTCCTCAGCCTTGGCTCTACATTAGGATCACCTCCTGAACACTAACAAGTCCTGCTTGAAAAGAAATGATAATTACGTGATGTGATGGAGCTGTTGGCTAATGCTATGATAGTGACTGTTTTGCAAGATGTAAGTGTATCATCAAATCGACACATTGTATACCTTAAATTTATACAGCGTTAAGTGCCAAATACATCTCAATAGAGTCCTGCTGCCCGGCCACAGCCCAGACCAATTACATCAGAATCTCTGGGGTAGATCCAGGCGTCAGGGTTTTCCAAACCTGTTTGGGGGAGGTTAACATGCAGCCAGGCTTGGGAGACAGCAGAGAACCTTGCTGGCATTGCAGACTCACATTCAGTAGGTGAGAGATGGGACTGAGAGTCTGCATTTTTAACAAACGCCCAGGTGTTGCCGATGCTGCTGGTCCATGGACCACACTTTGAGAAGCAAGGTGCAGAGGAGAAAGAGAACCTGCCATTATCATCTCTGGGGCTGGTCAATCGACAGGTTCATCCTCATATTTGCAAACCTTCCCTCCCCATTAACAATGACCAGCATGTCGGGGCGCCTGGGTGGCTTAGTCGGTTAAGCGTCTGACTTTCGCTTAGGTCATGATCTCGTGGTTCGTGGGTTCGAGCCCCGCGTTGGGCTCTGTGCTGACTGCCAACTCAGAGCCTGGAGCCTGTTTNGTGTATCTGGGGACCATTCCAGAGCTCATTGCCCAAGCACAGCCCCTGCATGCCCCAAGCTGCCTTGTCAGGCAGGATCCAAGCACGCCATCCGCCACTGCTCATTTCCTTCATCTCCATTCTAGTCTTTAGCAAACGGCATCAGATATGATAGATTTTTTGTTTGCAAACCTAGCCTCAAGGCTGGAAATTGACATCTCCCTTTCTCCTGATGCATCCTTTGCATCCTGCTGTCTTTTTGCCTGTGATTGCTCCTTGTCAGTTGCCCTTTCAGCTGATTCATGCATTGATTGAACACCTACTGTGTGCAGAGGAGATGACAATTTGCTCTATGCCCTTCAGCAAGTGTGTTACCCACCCTAACTGAGTAGCTTGTGGGTAGTCACCCTGATGTCCTGAGAATGTAGTACAGTGCCCGGCAAGTCGACTATGCTCAACTAGTATGTGTTAAATGAGTGCTGCCTAATGAGTGATGTCAGGATCTCTCAGAGCCTTGGTTGGCTTCTTTGTCTATAAAATGGGAGTGAGAAAGCCTCTTTCATAAAAGTGTAGTGAGGCTCATCACTATTGGGGAAGACCAGTTTTCAAGTGGACAAACTGATACCAATATATACAAGTAGCAAATCACTGGAGAAAGTGGAACTAGCATCCCCAAGTGTATTATATCTAGGAACCTCCATGCAAGACAAAAGAGCCACTTACCTTCTGAGGAAGAGCAGCCAGGCCAGAAATGAAGCTGGATCCAGGAGCTGCGGCCAGGAGGGAGGCCCTGGGGGCTGGAGAGGAACACAGCCAACGGCAGCATCAGTCCTGGCAGAGAGAAGGGACCCAGGAGCCAGGTCAGCCATTGGCACCTTTGAAGATTGTCTCGGCAGATGGGGAAGCCAGAGCGAGGTGTGAGCTTCTATTCCCTTTCCTGAAATATTTGCTCAGAAAGGTCAGCCAGCAAGACTGGGCACCGAGGCCAAGAGGGAGGTTGGCACACTGGGCCAGGTGCCTGGCTCAGAGCAGGCTGGTCTCGGGCAGGCTTCTCTGCTGTCCGAATATAGCTCTCCTAAGGGGTGCCTTCACCGTCCACCTCTCCGTCTGAGCAGTCCTGGGCTTTCCGGACCCTTGTTTGCAGCAGCCTCTCCTAGCAACAGCATTTGTACTGCCAGCTCAGATCCCATCGCTCCCTTGGACCAAAGGATAAGAGGGTGTCACGTAGAAACACAATCACGAAGGGCCATCGCTGAAACAAAGAAGTGGAGATTATCTCACTGCACATGGCTCACCCAGGCCAATCTACAGTCTGGTGCCTGGAGCACAGGAGCTCCGGGTAGAGGACAGGTGTGCTGTCACCAGTGGGAGTGCATACCGGCACCTCGGGTCTTCCCCTGCTGCATGCCCATGGCTTTGGGGGTTAGTCTCCAAGGGCTTCAACTCTTGGAGATTCAACAAGTTTATCATTCTAGCATCCTTGACTTTAGGTGCCCCAAATTCCCATGAGTACAGGATTCCAAGACTCTTTAACTAGGACTCCTTCAGTTGTACCTGATAGGAAGCCTGTCCTACCTGATTTCATAGCTGAAAAGTCTCAGGGTAGGATTTCAGGCATAGCTTGATTCAGGAGCTTAAGCCAAGTCTCTCTTTGGCCCTCAGTTCCTGGCGAGGTCAGCGCACTTTCTCCTTGGAATTGACGTGGTGCCATGATGGGTACTAGTAACGCAAAGTATATAGCCTCTCAGATTCAGGCCCCGCAAGAAAAATAGAGTCTCTTCCTGGTTTCCTCTAACTCCTTATATCATGCCCAGCATTTTGACAAAAGTCCAAGACTGAATTTTCATTGACCTGGATTTGCCATGGTTCTATCCCTGAGTCAAGGAGATGATGGGATGCTCCGATTGGCTTGGGCCTCCATCACATGTGCATTTCCCGCCCCCTCCTCCCACCACTTGGTCTAAAGGGGAAATGGTGGTTCTCCATTGGAAATTGGTGGGCTTCTATCAAAAAATGGCAAGCTGGGGCGCCTGGGTGGCTTAGTCGGTTAAGCGTCCGACTTTCGCTTAGGTCATGATCTCGCGCTTCGTGGGTTCGAGCCCCACATCGGGCTCTGTGCTGACTGCCAGCTGGGAGCCTGGAGCCTGTTTCAGTCTGTGACTCCCTCTCTCTCTGACCCTCCCCTGCTCACGCTGTCTCTCTCTCTCTCTCTCCTAGAAATAAATAAAAAATATTTTAAAAAAATGGCAAGCTGATCAAAATAGATAACAATAAAGCCCCACACCAAGGTTCCGAAGTCGTGTAGATGAGTGGCCTTATGAGAACCTGACTCAAAGCTTTGAAAGGTCCCTAAAGCTCACCTTTCAGATTTGGGACACTGGGTAGTGCTGAGGATGGGGGTGAAGATAAATTATCCCCATGCCCCACCTTTCCAAACATTAAACAAGCTATGTGCCTCTTTCCTCTTTCTTCACATCCAACTCTTGGAGCCTGAGTATTCTCTTTACATTTCTTTTCCATGGTTATTTTGCAATCAGCATAGCTAAGTTTCAGAGGGAGAAGGTGAGGCTTCCACTGAAAGTTCTGTAGGTAGTGGCTGCAAGGACGGAAGCAGGAGGGGCCTGTCTAGTGGCACGGAAGACTGAATGATTGGTCTTAATGCTCCAGCTTCTTCCCAGAATGGTATCTCACATTTCACACCTTTGCCATGGCGACATGGTGAGCTGAGGCTCCTTCATCACCACTTGGCTTTGGGCTTGGCCGAGGGACTTGCTCTTTTCAATGGGGTGGGAGCAGATACAATGAGAGAAGGGCCTTGGGATGAATTTACACGGTTGTGCTCACGCTCCTGCATTTCTGTCATACCACAAACCTAACGGGGGTAGCTGCAGCCCCTTACAGGACACGTGGAGCAGACATGAGCCAGACCACAACCTGAAGAAGAGTTCCCCAGTCAGATTCTAGACCTGTGAGCAAAATACAGGCGTTAATGTTAAATGCTGCTGAGAGTTTACGTGGTTTGTTATGCAGCTATTGTGGCAATAGCTGATGAAAAAGGTAGCAAGGAGGATTGGAGCCCTGGGTGACAGAGAGAGAGAGTGTGTGTGCATCAGCCCATGTGTACAACTGGGACTTTGGGGGGTCCGTGGGATCAGGAATTGGGGGCCCAGGTTCTATGGGTCCCCAGTGAAGGGCCATGCGGTCATGGGAAAGTAATGTGCGACCCCAGCTTCTGGCCTCAGCAGCCAGGCCCTGGAGCAGATGGTCCCTGAACTCCAGTCTCTGCCAGGGCTCGTGACCTGCCCCTCCACCCCCCAGCCCTTGCCTGGGAAGTGGCCCCCTGTGGAAACTTCTTGCGGCCCTCACACCTCATGTGCCCTCACGCAACAGACTCTATATAGAAAACAAGTCACACAGTGACAAATGCACAAATAGATGTGTGAAATTGTTCCGGGAGCAAAGAAGAGAGAGAGCTGAAGACTCTGGGGGAAGAGTGGGCGTAGGGTTGGGGGGTGGCTCCATCATGGAAGGGATGAGTTGGGCCTTCAGGATGAGTAATAGTTCAGCTGGTGGAGAAGAGAAAGGCTGTCAGGAGGGTGGAGTGACGTGAGAAAGGCTGAGAGGCACATCTGAGTGATAGTGAGCTCTTTGGGCAGGAGGGGAGACTGGGCTCCTGGGGGGGGCGAGGGGCTGGAGAGAGGCCACTGGGGAGGAAAGGGTTTCGAGTGCCATATTGGGTCAGGGCAGTGGGGAGGGTGGGGCCATGGAGCTCCTGGATCAGCAGACCCCCCAGCAGGGACTAGCTGGCTTCCCAGAGCTCATACCAGGCAGGAGGGAGAGCAAGACTGGATTCAGGGCCTCTGCAGACTCCCATGGCCCGGGAGCCCCGCAAAGTGAGCAGGTTTAGGAAGAGGAACAGCCAGGAAATCTGTCAGAGTTAAAACAGGAGCGTTTTTGAAACAAATGACTGAATGGGAATGACGAGAGGAAGCAAGAGGGCGGGAAGCGAGCTCATCTGGGTCACGGCATTGGAGGGGCTGACTCGGCCTCAGACATTCTCCTCTTCTTTCCTGGCATCGGTGTGAAACCTGTAGGCCTGGGAACCATTCAGAACTGGGCTCAAATCCTGGCTCTGCCATTTACTAGCTCTATGACCTTGGACCAGTGACTTCACCTCTACCGGTCACTTTTTTGTAAAACAAGGATGATACTACCCACTTTCTGAGATCGTCATGGAGATTAAATAATAATGGCTGACATTTATACTGTGCACTTATCATGGCTAAGCACTGATCGCGGTACTTTCCATGCGTCTCTAACTCCTCGACACCGATTTAGGAAGAAGGTGCTATTAGAAGCTCCCTTTTACAGATGAGGGAAGTGAAGCACAGAAAGGTTAGGTGACTTCCCCAGAGTCACACAGCCAGTAAGCGGCAGAGCTGGGATTCGGATGCAGGTTGTCTGGCTCCAGGACTTACACTTGGGACCCACACATTCCATAGGAGATGATATGAGCAATTCACACATCACACAAAGGACACGTAACAAAAATGCCAGGTGTGATCGTGTTACCTCAATCCTACCAAAAAATATTTGGAAGAACAATTTCTGAGGAATGAGTACCAGGGGAGGCCACCCTGGCTAGAGGGAGTACGTTTCTCTTATTCCCTTGACCCCCAAATGAGATGGAAAAAGACAATGGCCTGAGGACTGTAGACCAGAACACCACACACACTCTCTTATTGGGTCCTCACAACCACTCCTTGAGGCAAGTCTGCGTTTTACAGGTGAGGACACTGAGACTCAGGGACTTCAGGGGACTTGGCCACCATCACCTGGCCAGTGGCATCATTATAAATGGACTCTGGGGGTGCCTGGGTGGCTCAGTTGGTTGAGTGTCTGACTTCAGTTCAGGTCGTGATCTCACGGTTCATGGGTTCAAGCCCCACATCAGGCTCTGTACTGACAGCTCAGAGCCTGAAGCCTGCTTCAGATTCTGTGTCTCCCTCTCTCTCTGCCCCTCTCTTGCTTGTGCTTTGTCTCTGTCTCTCAAAAATAAATATTAAAAAATTTTTTAAAAATGAACTCCGGCCTGTCTGACTCTAGACTCCATGCTCTTAGCCACCTGCACTGTAGGCCTTAGTTATCAGTGGATCGAAATGACCATGATTGCAAAATCCCCAGGGGACAAGGAGAGTCCTCTGCGCTTGGCCCACTAACCCTTGGTCCTGTGTGTGTGTGTGTGTGTGTGTGTGTGTGTGTGTATGTGGTGGTGGTGGTGGTGGTCTGGTTGCATTTCCATGACTTAGCAAAAGCATGATGAACAGCTGACTCTGGGCTGCCCTTACACACTCTGGGAAGGCGCAGAGAGCACAGCAATCCAGGTTGGGGGGTGGTGTGTGTGATGAAATCAGCTTAGAGCTTTGAAGGAAAATCAAAAGAAAAAAATAAATAAAGCATCTACCAAACAATCCATCCAAGGCTGGAGAGAATGGATCACACCACCTCTGGCCTTCCTACCCCCAGTGCAATGAGGTGCTACTGTGTCCAGCAGAGCAAAGGGACAGGAAGTGTGGGCTTGGAAATCAAGCCTTATCTCCTGACCTCTCTGAGCCATATTTTCCTCATCTGTAAAGAGGGACGATGATTCTCCCAAGGGCTGTTGTGAAGATCGAATAGGACGGCACAGGAAAACGGCTTGGTACGGGGCTGGTCACACAGTAAGTGCTCAACAAATGTTGACCGTGGTCGTGATCAAGGGAAGGAATAAGTGTAAAGGAGGGGAGGCGAGGAGCGTGGGAGTGTTTTGGGGTGTGAAGGGAGAGACAGGAAGGAAAACCAGGAGGAGGAGGAGCAGGGGAAGGGCAGGGAGAGAGAGAGGAGGGGAAGGTCAGGGAGGAAGAGGAGGAGGAAGAGGGATGGGGACTTGCTACCAGTCAAGCTCGCCAGGCACAACCAGCCATGCTGGCCTGGCCGGGGGTGCTCCCCAACATGGTCATTAAGACCATTCATGCATTCCTCCTGCGTCCTGCTACTACATCTGCCAGATGTGGTCCTGGATGCCGGCGAGAACAGCTGTCTCCAGACGTGCTTAGCTGCAAAATGAGGACTCAGAGGTGTTGGGAAGGACACAGAAGCCTTGGAGGGGTGGCCAAAGGGGACAGTGCTGTCCGCAGGCAACCACACTACTGCCCTGGGCCTCAGTCTCCTCAGAAGTGAGAAGCTGGGGGCTGTCCGGTGATGGCAGCCATGTAGCATGTCCCCAGCCAGCGGCCCTGGCCCCTGCATCTTATCCTGGAAGGGATGAGTTTGACCCTGCCCTCCTGGGTCCTGGGGACTGTCCTGCCATTTTGGACGATGGCCCTTTCTAGTTTCCGTGGGAGAATGTTATCAGACAAAGCAATTTTCCCATTGGAATGTGAGCTCTGTCTTAGCATGTTTCCCTCTGGAGACTGGGGCTCAGAGAGAGGCAGTGACCTCCCTAAGGAAGAACAGGGAGATTAATTTACTTGTGTTTTAGACCAAGGATGAGCCCCAAGTGCCACAGTAGGAGGCTCTGAGAGTGGGCACCAATCATGGACCTGGATCATCAGGGAGCAGTAGAGTGGAACAGACAAATGTGGTATCTCCGACATTGGGCAAATCTTGGTTCAAATCTTCTCCATCGCTGACTCTTCTGTGACCTTAACCAAGTCCCTCACCTCTCTGACCCTCAGTTTCTCCATCTGAAAAATGTCGTAAAAAAATCTGGGCTATAGAATCAAACTGCCTGGGATTGAGTCCTGGGGTTACCTGCTGTGTGAACTGAAGCAACTTACCCTCTGAGCCTCAGTCGCCTCCCCTGGTGAGGAGGATGATACCTACTCACATCCTGGGGCAGGTGAGTTTCCATGAAGTAATGCATATATGGAGTTTGGCACTCGACAAATGGTCTCCATTAATTATTAATGGTGCTGATGTTGTCAGTAGCATCCCTTGCTGCCTAAAAGGTATTTTAACTGCCTGAGCACTCATGGTCTCTTTACCAGCCCTTCATTCCAGCCCAGGGGTCCTGGCCACAGAGTTCCCTGGCACAGAACATTCCCCACCCTGCCCACACTGGATGTGCTGGGGTAGGAGCTGGCGCGGGAGCAGCCCATCAGAGTCATGCAGATTTCTGACTGGGAAAATGCCAGCAAAGCTCTTTCTTGTTGTCGCTGCTGAGACCCAGATGGAGCCTGGTGGTCAGGGTTAAAGCTGGCTTGGCTCCTGGCACCAGTGGGCCAGCCAGGCTGACTGAGGCAAAGGGAGGCACTGGCCAACTTGTGCCAGGAAGCAGAGGCCAGAGGGACAAAGGGTCAGGGTAGTTCGGGAGAGATGGGGCTGGAGTTCTGTGCTGAGTCATGAAAGAGCTCACACACAGGCAGGTGCACCTTAGATACTTAGATACTCCTGGGAAGGGGCTGGGAGGCAGCCCCCATATATGACCCTGCTCTCTAACACTTGGGCAACCCTGCTGGATAGAGACACACACCATGCACAACCGAGTTGTTCTTGAACCTCAGCATTGCTCTCACTGAGCAGTGCACCTTCGCAGTGGCCGAGGCCATATCCCTCATTCCTCTGCCCTCCCCTCAACCGTGGCCCAGGTGTTTGGAGGTTGGCATCTGCCACTGTTCATGGTCCTGAAATACCCAACTAATCAGGACTGTGCTGGGAACTTCTACTCAGCCTCTCCCAAGTGGTTCTGACCCAGGCGATCTTCTTTATTCCCTGTCTTGATAAAAGGTAAGCGGTTTCTTTAGTGAATACAGAACCAACAGATTTGTGACTCTAGGCTAACTATTTATGTAACTGTTATTTCTTGGGGGGACAAGTCCATTACATTGATCACTGCTGACATTCACCCTTGAATACTTGGGGGTTCTATATTCCCCATGGCCTCCTACCCATTCTAAACTCATTCCTTCTCCTCACACCCTCCTAAAAAATTGGTTAGAGGGGCTCTCGAGCTCATCCTGCTTTGTGCCCTCATTTGTCGGTTCGGAACAAGAGGCCAGAGTGGGAAGGGCATCAGGACCATAGTGTAAGTTAGAGCAAACCTGGGGCTCAGTATCCAGGTCTCCCAATTCCCCCATCTACCTCATTCCCCATTGTCTCCCACTTCCGCTCCCCTGCCAAGGGAAAGGGGACCCACAGGAAGCACGGAATGTCCTGCCAGGGCTGTGTCCATATAGCACAAAATAGCTCCTATTTATTTCCAGCTCACTCCGTGCCACCACTATAGGGCTAGGCACTTCTGCACAGCATTTCCCTAAATCTCCTTTTGTGGAGAGGTGTGACCACTGTCCCCAGTTTTCAGATGAGGAAATGAGCTTAGAGACATGAAGGGATTTCCCCAAAGCCACAAAGCTAGTATTGACTGTATTGGGGTGTATTTCTGATCTCTCCCTTGCCACTACTAACAATAAGACCCTCAGGGAACCTACTTCAACCCTTCAACCTGGAGGCTATACTCTCTCTCACACAATGGGACAGTTTTTGGCTAATGCCACACTGTCCAGATCTTTGGCACAGTCTTGCTCTTCCCTGCCAGGGCTTTGGCCCTGCTATGTGTAATGCCCCCTTGGGTCTAACCCTTCAGTCATTTCCACTCTTGAAAAGCCCAGGAAGACGTAGTTTTCTCCTGATGCTGGAGTCAGAGCAAAGGCCCCCTAGAAACACAGATGGAGGTTAGGGTGGTCTGTAGTGTTGAGGGAGGATTATGCAGCAAAGTGAATATTGATGAAGCTGTAATTGACTTTTTTTTTTTTCAGAGCCTAGGTGTCCGCAGGCCCAAGCACTAGGGCTAACTGTTGCAGGCAATTAATAACTTGGATTGTATTCACTCTGGCGCAGGCTGTCTGCTTCCTTGAAGGTAGTTCTGGCTGCTTGCAGAATTCTGGAGGCAGGAGGGGAGGGTTGCCATCTGCCCTGTCCCCCTAGACCCTGTCTCCCCAGGTACCCCCATCCCAACACCTTTCTCTCTTCTCTTGAATCATTGGCCCCTCTATCCTGTACCCCCCATAAACTCACAGCCACCTCCTGAACATAGCTCCAGGAAGAAGGAGACTAGGGAGAGGAAAGATGGTGCCTTGGGAGAAGCTCAAGACTGAACCCAGGGAGGCCCCGGGTCCAACCCAACTCTTCCAAGAACTTGCTATATGACCTTGAGTCAGAAATTCATTCACCATGAACTTGGGCAAGTTTCCTGAGCTCTTTTGCATCCATTATATCAAATGGAGTGCAGTCAACCCTGTAAGTCATGGAAAGAGGGGTTGATCATTCTATTTATCTCTAACTATATGTAACTATAACAACATATAACTATATATATGACTAATTATCAGATTGTTATCTGTAAATCTGTGCTCCACCTCAGCTGAAAGATACTAGCAGGCATATTACAGACACAGGTCATTATACTCCCATTTTACAGTTGAGCAAACTGAGTCTCAGAGAAATGAAGTGACTTACCCAAGGTCATACAATTAGTAAAAGACTCCTATATCTAGAGGTCTTTCTAACACACCCTAGTTCACTTGCCTCTAATCACTGGCTTCCTGGAGAAGGTGAGACGGGAGGTTGAGACCAAGAGCTCCAAAATCAGAGTGTGAGCAGATGGAAGAGAGAATTACCTTTAAATGTAATTATTCAATTCCCCTTGATGCTGGAACAATGGAGCAACGGTTTTAATCTACTATACTTTTCAGGATAAACACTTCCAACCTTCCCCATTTACTCTCCCCTCAGCCCCTCAACCATCTGGTGAGAGGACATGGTTTGTACACAGTCCACCTCACCAACGATGGGGCAAAGAAGTGAGAAGTGTTATGGTCACCTCCTGGTGATCTCTCGCTCAACAGGTAAACATCACCACCACCACCACCATCATCATCATCACCTAACATTTATTTAGAGCTTGGTTTGTGTCATACACTGTGCTAAATGCTATTTGTGCACCGAGATTTACTCATCTAATAAACTTTTTATAAACACCACGATGAGATAAGTACTTTTTTCTTTTTAAATATTTTTATTTATTTCTAGGAGAGCGAGAGAGACAGCGTGAGCAGGGGAGGGTCAGAGAGAGAGGGAGATACAGATTCTGAAATAGGCTCCAGACTCTGAGCTGGCAGTCAGCACAGAGCCCGATGCGGGGCTCGAAACCACGAACCGCGAGATCATGACCTAAGCGAAAGTCGGACGCTTAACCGACTAAGCCACCCAGGCGCCCCACAATGAGATAAGTACTTTTACTATCCCCATTTTATAGACGAAATAACTAAGCTCCGCAAGGTGAAGTGACTTGCCCAAGGTCACACAGCTGGTAAGGGGTGGGACAGAAATACAGTTTTATCGGGAGTGGTGGAGTCAGAGGCTCTGCTCAGAACCCTCCTTCAGACATGGTTGGAGAGAAAATGAAAATAGAAATAAAAAATGGGAATGAAGGACAAAGCAGCCCTTTATAGCTCAAACCCCTCACAAAAGAAGCTTTTCAATTAGTCGTGAAGATAGAGTATAAGGGAAGCTGCTTATCGGCACCAAGAGGCATTTAAATCAGACCCAGGAAGAACTTCCAGCAGACAGCCCTGGACGGGGGGCTTCGAGGGTTCAGGGATACAGAATCTCATTCCCTGCAGCCTTTCTGTTGGGCAGATCATTGAGGTCAAGGAGGCTTCAGGGAGGTGTCCTGAGTTTGGGCGGGGATCTCTGACTCCAGCATCCCCAGTGGCCCCATAAACAGGCATCCTGCAGGCAGAGTAGGGAGTGGGGCGAAGGATGAGGATGAGGCCTCGCGAGGAGGCTTCTCATGACTTTCCACACCCGCGCCAGCTCCGGCTGCCACTACCAGCCCCACTTTATGGCAGGCATATTTCAAAGGCCCGGTTCCATTTGCATTTTTAAAACTCTGCTGATAGCCTGGGAAAATTGCATCCTTTCAGTGTTCCTGGGCACCACACTCGTCCCCACTTCCTCCCCCACTCCACGGCCTCCGCCTCTGCATCCTTGGTACCCAGAAATCCCTGGACAAGGGCAGAGCAAGCCCATCCCCCACTGGAGATCATCTGGAGCCCCCCCCCACCCCGAAGCAGGGAGGGCTGGGGGGAGGGTGTGGCCACGGTGGCCACAGCTGCGGCTAGCTAGGCGGCATGAAGCTGGGACTCCAAACCACTGAAAATCTTTCCCAGGGGAGAGGGGACTGTGTCCCCAGTGTGGGCTGAGGGTGGCTCAGCACCATGGGGCACACAATGGCGTTCCCTGTGGATCTGCCAGACTGAGAGGAACAGTGCAGGAGCCTTAGAGAACTTTGAGCAAGCTCCTGCAAGCAGCCATCCAACCAAACGAGAAGAGTAAGCCATTCCCCCAGCAAAGAAAACCCTTTGCTCTCAGCTGGGCTTGGGAACACACTTTGTGTCTCCCGTGTTACCCCCTTAAAAACCAGTCTATCCCCCTTCCTTCTTCCTTCCACCCTGTCCCACGGCTCCGCGTTTTCTAGCTTCTCTCTGGGATGTGGCAAGAGACACCAGAAGTGTGCAGGGGGGTGCTGGGTCTCTTCCTTTGTGCCCCTTTGTGCCCCTACGTCAGATCTGGCCTCTGATCTTGGGGTAGCAACATACACACACCCCCACTTCTCAAGAGAGGCCTTCTATCTCTGTCTCTCTCCCCTGACAGCTCAGGGTGGCACCCTTCAAGCCAGGAGCTGCCTCCAACCCAAAGTCTTCAAGGCCAGATGAAGCCACTGGGAGTCTCCTAACAGGCTTGGCCAGTCTGGCAATGGTTCCCTTGAGGATCCTGAGCACATGGGGAGTGAGTGCCGGGGCAGGGACACTGGCTCGGGCCATTTGCTTCTGCATAGATGAGCTCTCAAGGCATTCACGGTCATAAATACCAGTGTGTCCAGCTGGCAGCGAGCCAGCAGGTACAGCTCCCTGGGACTGCACACCATAGACAGCAGGAATGGCAGGTGAGTGACAGTGGGAGCTCCAGGCAGAGCTTTCAAGTTAGAGATGCCCTTAACTCGGTTTTCCTCTTTTAAAGAGAAGGGCTGAGGAAACCGGCATGGGTTGAGTACCTGTGTGTGGGTGCAGGGGGCTGGTGTTTCATTTTAGAACTCTCCGGTGCTCTTATCTCTCCTCTAAGCTGGGAACTTGCTGCAGGCAGAGGCTGTGATTCCCCCATCTCTGTCTTCTCTGCTCCTCTCAGCACACAGTGTGAGGATGTACGATAAACTCCTGGCTCACCCATCACACCTTTCTGGTTTTCGTAAGTGAAAACCTCTCCATCCTGCATCTGGGGTCCTGCGGCTCCCTGGCTTTTGAGCCAGGTCCTCTGCTCTCCCCTGGTGATACCAGTGCCAGTGCTCTCGGAGCGCTGATGAAGAGAAATGGCCAGGCACTGGCCTCTTCCCCAGTCCCTTCTCCTTGTGGCCGACCGTGTGCTAGAACTGGAGGGATGCCCGGTCCCAGGGGCTGGCGTGGCTCTGGACTCCGGTGCCAGAGAGGTGAATGGAGGAGGGAAGAAGGGACGGCGCCAGGAGCCCGGGTTTGGCAGCTCCCTCCGGAGGAGACCCGGGGATGCCCGAGAGTGTCCAGGCGGCTGGTGATCTGCCAAAGCCTTGCGGACCGGAGAGGAGCGAAGGCGGGGAAGAGACCCGGGAACCTACGAAACTTGGGGGCGGGGCGGGAGGCACAGCCTGGGCGGTTTGCAGAGGCGTGGATCGACCCCCAGGGGTCGCTGCGCCGCCTGCAGCCCCTCCCGCTGGCATCCGNCCTGCCGGCCACTGACGCAAAGCCAGGCGGCGTGGAGGCCTGAGGCGCCGGTAGCTAGGGGGCGACGCGACTCTAGAGCCTGCACCGGACACCCCCACACCCTGTGGTAGCAGCCGGGACCCAAACAAAGGCGGGCGGCGAATAAAAGGCAGCGGCGGCGCCGAGCGCTTGGGTTGCGCGCTGGGGACCTGGATCAGCGTCAGGCTGTGCGCGGTCTGCGCTCTCTGGAGCGGAGCGGGGAACCCGGGCCTCCTGCAGCTACGAAGAGCTTCACCCTGCGACTCCCGCGAGGGGACAGGTCCTCACGGCGGGGTGGCCGCAGCCCCGGGCCCCTCGGGTGCGCCTCCTTCCCGCGCCCGCGGCTCAGCCAGCTCAGCTTGGCCAGCCGAGGTGAGTGCGACGGCCCCTGGGCGCCATCCGGGTCGGGTCGGGGCTGGGGGGTGCATCACTCAGAGGGAGGGACAAGCCCTCCGCGCCGCTCCTACACCGGCCTGCGCGGGGCTGTGTGTGAAGTTCTCTCGCTCTCTAGCCAGCCCTGGGTGCAGGCCTTGGCGCCCCCCGGGAAAGCCAGCCGGTAGTGGGCAGAGCCCGGAGCTTGCCCCCCGTGACCAGGCCCCAGCTCCGCACCAACTCCTCACGGGGCCGGGGCAGCTTCGTTCTGCACGGGCTAGTTTGTTGTCCACAGTCGGCGAGGCTTCCGATCTCCGGGGAGGCTTCCCACCTCCTGCTCGTCCTCGCTGGTGGATGACTGATTCCATAAAAGTTGAGTCGGTCTGAAGCCGCCCCGGATCGGGCTTTCGGCCCGGCTAGAGTGGGAGGGAGGAAAAGGTTAATGACCTCCTCTCCATCCACTCCCTACCTTAGTGCACGCATGCTGTCACCGAGTCCTGGAAAGCAATTAACCCGGCAGCAAGTCCAGCCGGGCGCGCGGGAGCTCTGGGGCAGCCCAGCGCGATAGGGTCCCCGTGCCCTGCGGAGAGCACGAGGGAAGCTGGAGGTGAGGTGGGCAGCGGGACAGTAGCGAGCGCTGAGGGTTGGGGTAAGATTCCTGGAGCGAGTGGCGCGGAGTCCCCTGAGCCAACCCCACCTCTGGGAGAACTTTTCCCAACTCCCCGGGGGGTACCCGCATGTGGACTAGGAAGGCGCCTCCAAGAAAGACTTGGAGGCTTCCTTTCCTCGGCTCCGGTCTGCTAAACAGCCGGTGCCAGGTTCCCGGGGTCCCCCTGAGGCTGGGCGCAGGTCCCCTCCTCTCCACATCCCGGGTCAGCACCGCGGACAGCGCCGCGAGGCGGCCTTGGAGANNNNACGGACCCACCGTCCACGCTCACACTCACACAAATCGACAGACCACCCACAAACAACCCCCACCCAGATTCATAGTCCACTCACTCAAAAATACATCCACTCACAGTCCGCACACAGAGGGAAGATCCACTCGCACGTGGACACACTCAGGTCTTCGCACAAGCACTAGCATCCCAGCGGGCATCTTCACTCCGGATCCTCCTGTTTCCCCGACAACCTACTAAGCCCCAGACTCCAGAGCTCCCCCCTGGGTGCTCACAGGGGTGCCCAGTGATTCACAGAGCTGCTCAGGCTCCCCGTGCACACACACTGCTGGAGGGGCGGGGCGGGGGTGGGGAGCAGGGGAGAAGAAGCTACCCGCTCCCTCCCCCTCCACCAATGCAGACCTGAGCAGGAAGCCAGGCATCTGCCCAACGGAAGAAAGAGGCTGTGGCCAGTGGAATCTGGGCAGAAGTCTGGCCTTCACAGAATCCTGGTTTTAGGCTCAGAATCCATTTTGCTTTGCTCACCACCCCCGTGCCTGCCTCCCTTCCTCATACATACTCCAGACAAATCTCCTACAACCAGGGTACACACCCCTCTTTCTGCATCATTTTTTGCTTGCACTTTTTCTTTGTTTCCCTGCTCTGTTCTCCTCTCCCATGTGTATCTCCCCCTCCTTTTTTTTTTTTTTTTTTTGTCTTCCCCACCAATTCCTCCTTTCCCAGCTGCCTTCACTCTCTCCCCAACTTTCCTTCAGCCTGGGTCTGACCCAGTCACTCTTTGCTCCCATATGGACACAGCTGATCCTTAGGAGGGGCTGACTCTATTCTCCAGGCGGACTCCATGCCTCCACTCCCCTCCCTTTGAAAGTCAGACAGCACCTCTCTCCCTGCCCATGGCCTCAGCGGCTTCCAGCCCCTCCCTGGGAACGTTTCTAGGGCTGGATGTCCCAGAGCCTCCACAGTCTCTCCCATGGGCTGGAATTCCTCTGTTCTGGAATCACAGCAAGCCCTCAGCCCACGGGGAGTTTGAAGCATACAGTACCCATGCTCTGGCTTGCCCTTTGATACCTCTTCTGCTCTTGCCCTTAAACTCCAGAAACTCCATTGGAAAAGGAAGAGTCCCAGTGTGATGTGGTAGAAGAATAACTGGAGTGGAAGTGGGGAGACCTGGGTTCTAGTCTCAGCTTGGCCACAGTTTTCCAGTGTGTTCTTGAGCAAGTTACTTCCCTTCCCTGAGCCTCAGGCTTCCCATCGGTGCAGGGGTGGCTGAAGTGACGCTCAAGAGTCCCTGTTTGGTCCTAGTAATGTGGAACATCAATTCACTCTTGGGTGTGGGTGGGATTGAAAACCATGGTTCTAACCTCAGGGGTTATGGTACCTTCCCCCCTGCCCCAAGTACCCACCACTGGTGAATTCATTCTGTCCCCTGAGCAATGGATGTTAAGACGATTTCCTTTATAGGACCAGACATGTCAAGTAATTTTCTTGAGGTCACATTGCTGAAGTGCAGTCCCCACTGGGGTGGACACTGATTCTACTGTCAGTATATCTTCTGCATGAACCACTGGTTCTGCTGGTGGATGCTTAGTGGGTGAGTGAATGAATGAATGAATGAATAGAAGAGTAGGAACTTAAACCTGGATCTCCTGACCCTCAGAGCCTTGGAATCATGGTTTAAGCTCTTTTGTCTGACGGTTTAAACATTTAAACATCTCTCTGGTCTCTTCATCACCCCTTCCACTCATCTGGTCATCCAAAGGCAGATGGAGTTGTCTGAGTGAGGGTCCTCCTTCCCTGAGTTAAGGTCAACTCTGAGCTGGTTATCAATGACCACAGAGGAGAGACTCTCTGAGAGCAGCTTTAGAGGCCTGCCTGGTGGGTAGGGTCTTGGCAGTCAGCCCCAAATCCCTAAGACTTGACCAAGTCAGCTGTCCATGGGCAGCTGGCCAAGATGTGAGACCAGGAGGCAAGACAGTCCCTGCTACCATCTGACTGAGCGGCCACTTCTTACAGCCCCGTGAGCTGACTACTGCAAAATCACCTTTACAGATGAGCACAGTGAGATGCTGAAAGATGAGTTGGTTTCCCTAAGGGCAGTCCTCCAGCCCACACTCAGTCATAAAAATAGGCCCCCCAAAATGGTGGTGGTGGTGCAGCAGTTGATAGAAACCTTACTGGTGTTGATAATGATGGTAGCAGTATTATGATTGGAAGCTCAGTGATCAGTCTCTTAGGGTTTCTTCCCCCTCTTTGAAACTGTTTCCTCGCCTGAACCTCTTCTACTACACCCTCCACCCAAATATGGAGAAACCCAGGGCTGGGCCAGTGAGGCCCCGGAGTGTCTGATTGTCAATGGGCCCTAGCTGAGGCCCATTTTAAATCCTCCTCCCCTACCAGAACAAGTCTCCCGCCAGAGGAGCCGGAGCGCTGTCAAAGTCTGTCAAAACACCCTTCCAAGCTAGGTTCCAAATGCAAAGCCCAGAGAAAATAAATAAAGAGGGCAGTGTCGGCCCAAAATAGAAACATGCACCAACTCACAAATACGCATGTTTTCTGAAAGTCGCATTTCACGGGCAGACAGCGCGGCTCACACTCTAGCTGCTCCACAAAAGCCAGAGGTACAGATGCTGCTGGGATAGCCCAGAGAAGGTGTCAGAGCCTCCCCCAGTGAGAGAGTTCCCTGCCTGGTCACAGAGAGACCAGACGGCCGCTCCTGCTCCGTCCAGCTGGAAGACACACAGGTGGGAGGGCTGCAGTTAACGTGTACATGTGCGGGCACCGGAGCTCTTTGGATATTGCCACCATTCAAGGCTAATGGCCTCAGTCCTCTGCCTTACAAATGGAGCAGCAGGCTGCGAATTACAATGCTAATAATGATGGTGCCATTTGTTGACTACCTACTAAGCATTTATATATACTATTTCACTTAACCTTGTAAGCGTCTCCTGGAGTATGGATCATCATTCCCATTTAATAAATGGGAAAATCAAGGTTCAGAGAAGTGAAGGGACTTGCCCAAAGCCGTGCACCTAAAAGAGGCCACTTGGGAGTCAGACTTTAATCAAATAAAGCAAAAGACCCTATTTTGCCCAGTACTCTGCACTGTTCCTAGTATTCATTCATTCATTCATTCATTCACTCATTCATTCATTGAATGAACAGTTTTTGTCAAGAAACCATTTACACACTGGTTTTCAAAAGAATGTAAATTCCTCTGCTGGCCCCACCAAGGGTGAAGGGTGAAGGGCAGTGCTGTCCCTTGAGTTTAGCTCTGGCCATCTCTCAGGGGGCATGGGTTTCCGAGGCTGGAACTGGGGGCTTTGCCTTTGCATCTTGGACTGTCACCAGCCATGGGAGTCCAAATCTGTCTGCCTGTGGATGGGCTCAGGGAGCCCTCTGTGAGACTTGGACTAGGAAAAAAACATTTACCTCTGTGAGATGTCAGGGCTCCGGACAGGGAGTTTACTTCAGAGGGGATGGGTTGCCCAGCATCATGCAGCACATTGGTGGTACAGCCTGAATGCCAGGGAGCCCGGCTGGCCTCCTTGAGTATATGGGAAGCATCCAAGTGGCCTCAGTGAAGTTGCTGAGCTGATGCAGGCAGTAAAGATAATACTTCTCTTCCAAGCACGGGGTGAAATGCAGCTGGCTTTCACTGCATTTTGCACCAAATCCTCTCCTCCACACCCTGCACCCCCAGCTCAAACCTGACACCGCCGACCTGCCCAGGTCCCCACCTATGCATCATCATAAACGACAACACTAGCAAATACAGAACTTTGATCATACACCAGGTGCTGTACTAATGTTTTACGTATATTCATTGCTGTAATGCCCACAACACTGGGAGGTAGGTGTTCTTCTTTCACTTCACAGCTGAAGGGGCTGAGGCTAGAGAGGTTGACTCGCCTGCCCAAGGTCACACAGCTAGCCAGGAGGTAGGGGGAGCCCACTGAAGCCCCATTAGCAGGTTTATTCTGGGGGTGAGGAAGGGGAAAGTCTGGAACCCAAGCCGAGGGGAAGGTGGAGCTGATGGGCAGCAGCAGGCTATTTATATTACCCCTCCAGGTCTTGTCACGCTTGCTGGCATTTGTGCCAACAGAAACTGTGTCTCTGCCAAATCCTGGAGGGAAGGAGCCTGGCGCAGGGTCCTGGGACCGTCCCCTGGGGGACTTTACTGAAGTGTAGGGTCTCGGGAATGAACCCACTAGGCATGCCCTTGATTCTGGCATCCTGCTTCCTTCCTTTGTTCCTCCCTTCTGAGGGAACCAGATGGGAACTTGGGAAATTCAAAAAAAGCCGTCACAAGGCAGATTAGGGTCTTGCTGTATGCAGTGAACTTGACCGTTGGAAATGAGGAGGTGGTGGAGACAATGAGGACTGGCTTGGATTCGGATACTAGTAGGTGTCATCTAGGTCTCTTATGGCAGGCTCCTTGGCACCAGAGAGTGATGTCCTGGGAGACAGTGTGCAGAGG
>NW_027530007.1:991088-998917 GCF_008692635.1 Crocuta crocuta | reverse complement strand
CTCTACCAAAAAAAAAAAAAAAAAGCTTTCTCCTTAATCCTGCATCCCACAAGCGTCTAACTGGGCAGACCCATTGTGTGCCAGACCGTGGGTACAAAAGTGGGAAAGCCTGTCTCTGTCCTTGTAGAGGTCACCAGAGTCTCCCATCCCTGCCCAGCATCTCCTCCCTGGAGCAGAGGTGATGGATGAAAGTGATGGCTCCTCTAGGTCCCCCACAGGAAGTACGAGAGGAACCCAGGTGTCTGTCCTTTGGGGCTCAGAGGACATGATCCAAACAAGCAGTCATTTCAGGATCAGGAGGAAAGTTTCCCACTGGCGGTGCCTGCAGCACACCTGAGTGCTCTTCCTAGCTTGATGTCTTGCTGGAAGATGGGATGTTGTAGGGAAGGCTCGTCCCCGCCCAGCCATCTGCCTGAGGCATTCGACACACATACTGGCACTTGGACAACACGTCCTTTGCCAAACCTTGTTACTGGAGGACACATGACTGCCAGCTGGAAGCCATTCCTATCATGGAGGAGAATGTGGAGATCTTCTTGTCTCTGGGGAAGGCGGCTTAAATGGGGCTGAGCTGGGCAAAGGGTTTGGCAGACTGATGGTCCTGGGATGTTTGGGGGAGGAGTATGTGTCCCTCCCCCCCCCATACTGGCCTTTGCACTGTCCTGGGGGTTTTCTTGTTTTCTTAGCTAGGAGAGTTCTGCAGAGTGACCACTTTGATAATGACAATGATTCTTTTTTTTTTTTTTAATGTGGTTAGTTTAATGTTTATTTTTGAGAGAGAGAGAGCATGAGTGGAAGAGGGGCAGAGAGAGAGACAGACACAGAATCTGAAGCAGGATCCAGGCTGTGAGCCGTCAGCACAGAGCCCGACGCAGGGCCCAAGCTCACGAGTTGTGAGATCATGACCTGAGCCGAAGTCAGACACTCAACCGACTGAGCCACCCAGGAGCCCAATGACAAGGATTCTAATAATGGCCAACATATTTGGAATGTTTACTGCTTACCAGGCACTGAGTTTAGGACTTAATGAGTATTATAATTTCATCCTCATACCTTACCTATGAAAGCATTACTATTTTTTAAAGGATTTTCTTTTTTTTAAGCTTATTTATTTATTTTGAGAGAGAGAGCATGCTAGGGAGGGACATAGAGAGAGGGAGAGAGAATCCCAAGCAGGCTCTGTGCTGTGAGCATGGAGCCCAAACCCACGAACTGTGAGATCATGACCTGAGACGAAATCAAGAGTGAGACGCTTAACCAACTGAGCCCCCTGGGCGGCCCAAAGCATTACTATTATGTCATTTTAAGGATGAGAAATGTGGAGCACAGAGAGACAAATTAACTTGCTGGTGAGCACTGGAGCAGTGAGACATGGGCACGCTGGCCTCAGTGCATCAGCACAGACACCTGAGCACAGTCGATGACCAAGGCCCTACTTTGGCCTTTACCTTAACTTGACTTAGGTCTCTAAAGATTGCAACCAAAATACTTTCCGGATTCTTCAGTAATCTGAGCAACTTGTACATGTGGACCGGGGCTGTGTCCTGGTTGACAAGGGGACATGGGTTGACTGCTTGCTTCTTGACTGCCGCACAGCCAAGCAGGCCAGGTTTCAGATGCCCATATGTGTGCAACATCTGGCAGATTGGCAGGACTTGTCTGCCTTTCTTCCAGATGCTTCCCCTTTTCATGCCATGTAGACACAGCTGGGACTTAAATCCCTCTGGACATGACTGCATGTGTGACATCCCTGGTTGAAAAGTATTTGCTGGATTTAAAGCCTCATCTTGTGGCTTCACAAAGGCAGGATGTTGGTTTTGGTTCCTCTCTGCCATCCCGGCCTGAGATACATTAGGCTAAGCTAGGGAGAAGTCAGGCTTTGGAAAAGGATCGGTGCCCAGAGGAGAAGACCCCTCCTTCCCTTCTTCAGCTGGAGAAGCTGAGAAGAAGCTGACTGGTGAACTTGAACCGGAGAAGCTGGGAAAAAGCTGACTGGTGAAGAACATTGCAGTCTAGCAGCATCTGCACGTTCCTTTCAAGGGATCCTGACTTTCTGACCCTGTTTTCCAGAGGCTTTGAGCAGATGATTCCAGAGTAACAGAGCCAGGAATTTGTGATGAGCAGGACGTGTCAGCCAAGAGGCACTCTTGGGCATCAGTGAGAATGAGAATAGACCTGGGCTGGGAAGGTTCATAGAGCCTTCTGGAGGAAAGGAGTTCAAGATAAAAGTAATTTAACAGGAAGTTTTTTATTTTATTTTTATTTTTAGGTTAGTTTAGTTGTAAATTACTGTTTTAAACATTTTTTTAAGTTTTTTTTTTTTTTTAAGAGAGAGAAAGAGAGAGCAGGGGAGGGGCAGAGAGAGAGGTAGAGAGAGAATCCCAAGCAGGATCCACACTGTCAATGTAGAGCCTGATGCAGGGCTTGAACTCACAAACTGTGAGATCATAACCTGAGCTGAAATCAAGAGTTAGATGCTTAACCAACCAAGCCACCCAGGCGCCCTAGACTTTATTTTATAGCAAGCACCAATAGGTGAATGAATTAAGACAATAAATGAATGAATAAGTGAATGAATGAATGAGTGAATGAGTGAATGAATGAATGAATGGGTAAATGTAGAATTGGTAAGTGGGGCTGGCAGACTTTGACAGCCAGGACCTTGATCTAGAGCCTGACCCCAAGTACTGACAAAGGGAAGGGACCTGTTCTTGTCCCCTGGAACACCCTTCAGCACAGGATCAGGGAGAGACAGTCTGAATCCTTGAACCTTGCTCCCTCACTGCAGACCCCACCAGCACCCCATTCTTCAGGACCCTCCGGTCACAGGTCTCCTCTGGCTCCTGGCCATGGCAGGGATTGGAACCCACAGGCTGCAAAGCTGATGGAGGTTGCCGACCCAGGACCCTGAGAAATCTGTAGCACTCTCTACCTTCCCAGCTGCTCTCCCAGCTCTAAGCCACCCCATTTTCTCTCTTGTCACACTTCTGGGTCCTGGCCCTTTGGGGTCTCCAAATGACAGAACTAGGAGGTATCTAAAAGCTCGTTGAGTCCAGCCCTCCCACTTGACAAAGGGCAAATTGAGACCCAGGAAGGAAGACTAACCTGAGATCACAAGCAAATAGGAGACAGAGCCCCATTACTGTGGAAGGATTTGGGGGGAGTTCCCACTGACTTAGGATGACACTGTACCATGGAGCAGAGTGGGGGTGGGGCAGAAAGGGACTAGGGTTCTTGAGTCCAGGTTCTTGAAGTCTCACTGGGGTCTCTTATGGCCTCTGGAGCTGAGAGCAACAGTTAGTTCCTGGGGCCCTGAATCTCCCAAACTTTTTATGGGAAAGGCAGCAGAGTTGATACTTGGAGATCTGCTCTTTACCCCAGGGCCCTCGGCTCTGACTGCTCTTCCATTTGGACCCTTAATTCCTGTCTCTGTAGACAGCTGCCCCATCACGGGGTGTGGGGTGCAGCTGAGAGTCAGTGTCAGGCTCCCCACCCTGTTGGGGGCCTCTGTGCCAGTCCCCACTATAGGCACCTGAGCTGTCAATCATCAGGGTAGCCAGGAAGCCCTTCCCTGGAGCCACTGACCTGTGTGGGCACTGAAGGAACATTTCCACCTAGACACTGAAGTCAGTGAACTCGCATGTTAGCCCCTGATGCCTCTCTCCTCCCTTCCCTGGGGCCTGAGCTGTGCCTAGACTGTGGCCAGGATGACCCTGTCGGTGGTGGGGGGTGCAGACACTGAGAGAGACAGAGGGAGAGCGAGAAGGCGCTCACATGAGTGCACACCAGCCGGGACCAGGAAGGCTGACTCCAGAACTTGGAGAATTTTCAAACATGTAAGACTCAAATAAAATCCAATATAGTGGGAAGAGTCCTGAGCTTATCAGAAATCCGGTTCAAAGAAATCCCCTTACTTCTTTCAGCCTCAGTTCTTGTTTGCAAATTGGAAATAATTCCTAAGACTTGAAAACTCACATGAAAATGATCTACCAGATATATGATGCTGTGTAGACGCAAGATCATCCAGTCCCCCAGGATGCAAGGGGCAGGGGCAGGGAGAGGGGTGGCTCTGTCTTCGGGATGCAAGGGTCTGAGGAGCTTTCAGCCGGTGGTGGCCTCCTTGGCCCTCCTTGGCCCTGGCAGCAGGGACTGGGGGAGCTCAGAGTGCTCAGAGGGAGCATTCACCCTAAAGGTTCCCCCTTTTTCTCCAGGCAGTCAGGCTGGGGTACAGCCTTCCTGGAGCTCCATCCCAAACCAGTCGTGGTGGCCTCTCTGTGCTTTGAGCACTTTGTCTTATGTGCTTTTTATCTTTTATGTTCCAGTTTACTCCCACGCTTGTCTTTTGGGGTGCAGGGCTGAGAAAAGTCTTGCAATGTCCTTGGACCCGCAGATGTGGTCTGGCTGTTTGGGAGGTGGGAAGGGATCCAGTCTCCAAAGTGTCCCCCAGAGCTAATTACCGACAGGTGGCCACCTGCTGTGTCCCAGCACAGGCTGCTTGGCTGCTGTCACAGCAGGACCCTCCCTGCATTTGCCCCTCCCCCAGTCATACAACAGCATCTGAATGGGGTGCAGGGGAGCCCTCTGCCCTTTCTTTGTCTCCCCTTCTTGGGCAGAGGCTGAGAATACAAAGCGGGAGGGCTTGAGAGCATCTCTCCGCAGATGGGGGACCACCATCCAGAGGTATTAAGTGACTTGTTCTGAGTCACACAGCAGACCAGGTCCGAGGGCCAGAGGGTCGCTTCTACTGCCCCTAGATATGCATCTCCTGCTTCTGCCTGGTCCCCGTCCCTGACCGCTGGGCCGCAGGGAATGCTGGCTGGAGCCAGAGATGACAGGGGAATTGTTTTACATATTTGTTAATCAGGTCTCGGAGACAGAGAAGGACCCCAGGCTCATCATCCACGGAGGAATCCAATTTGGCTTTTATGGCCATGGTTATTGGTCGTATTTTGTGGGGATCTTTTCATTTTTTTATTAACCTAGCGGTCTGGGGCTGGGGAGCCGACTGGCTACTGGGCCTTGTGGGTCCTCCGGGCTCACAGTGAAGTCCAGACAGCGGCCAGGACTTGGGACCAGGGAGTGGGGAAGAGATGGTGGGGAGGTAGACAGGTTGGCCAAAGCATGTAGTGAGGGTTTTCAGGAGCCTTCTGACCCTTCAAGCAAGGGCCTGGCTGAATTTTATGGCCTCTGTAAATGTTGCTGGTTTTATTAAGCTTTCATTGCCTTTTCTTCAGAGATGTCCAGGTTGCCTGGAGGGCTCCAGGGGCCGGGACTGATGAATCCGGGCTGTGAGTTCTGAGTTCCTAGGTGGCAAGAGATGTGGGGGAGGGCGGCTAGAGTGGGGCAGCTGGAACTCTTCCCAGCAGGAGAGCACAGAGGCTAAAATGATGGGCTCTGACATTGGGCCTGCCCCACCCCCACACACTGCCTCAGAGAGCTGAGGCTGGACCAGAGAGGACATAAATAAGTAAAATGCCCAGCGCTGAGCACACAGCAGTACTTGGCGGATGTGAAGCTTCCTGCCCAGGCCCCTCCCATAGCTTCTGCCGGACAGTAAGCCCTTGGCCTTCTATTTTCTTTCACTGCTGGTTGAAGACCTGGTTGACAGATCTGGGCGGCCTATTTGTGTCTCTTTCTGGACATAAAGTCCTGTTCCTAGCCCAGATGCCGTCATCTCTTCCTTCCTTGTAGCTGGAGAAAGAGGCGCTTGGAGGAGTGAGCCTGAAGTCCATCCTCAGGGCGGGGGGTGTGGTAAGCCTGCAGAGAGGCAAAGTGTGAGCTCAGGAAAGGGAACCCCAAATGCTAGACCGCTTGCTGGAAGAAGCCACTGGGAGCTGGGGAAGGTGCCCAGGACACGGAGTCTTTCCAGGAATGATCCTGGACCACCTGCAACAGAATATGTGGGGAAGGGGGTGTAACTACAGATTCCTGGGCCCCCACCCCCAGAGTCTGAATGATTGGATCTGGCATCTGGCCCAGAAGTTTGCATTTGAACAAGGGCACCTGGTGAACGGCCCATGTTAAAGTCTGAGGGTCAAGGTGGTCGAGAATGAAGGAGTCGGCTCTGGCCAACATACAGCCCTACTCAGGAGCAGGGGCAGGATTTGGAATTCTCCCCATCTCTGAGGCTCATCGTGATCACACCAGCAGCTGTGACTCAGCAAGAAGGTGTCACCATTGCCATTTCACAGATGAGGAGACCGAAACCCAAGGTGCCCAGCCAGCAGTAGAGCCAGGGTTGGACTCCAGGTGGATCTGACAGCAAAATCCATGCTTAGCTCCCCACTGCCCCCCCCCCAAAATCAGGCCCAGCTCCTTCTTAGTGTTGGGGAGGCCAGTTCTGTTCCCCTGAGCCCACGAGAGAGAACACACAACGGGGAAGGTGGCAATGTTCTGGTGACCATTAATACCGGATTCCTCTGGTGCTGGCTGGGACCTTCCCTGGGTGATATATTGACCAGAACAAAGCTTGTTTGCCTGATATATATTGAGCTGTTGGGCTTACGAGTCAGTGCCCAGTTTCCTCACCAGCTGTCAACCCCGGGAGGCCAGCTGTCCTTCATGTGCTCTGTCCCTGCAGCCCGCCCTGCTCTGGGGAACGCGGGGCCTGGACAGGCTCACTGCAGAGCCCCTGCTGACTCCCTCTCTCCCATCCCTCCTACCTCCCGGTAAATGAGGCCAGAGTTGGTTTGTGGGAAGTGGTCATGTGTGCCTTCTGAACTTCCTGCCCTCTGCTGGCACATTTAGCTTATTAGGATGGCGTTTCTTAGGGGGGCAGGGGACTTGAAGGGGGGGCAGGGACAGGTGCTTGCTTCAGCTACAGCTGCAAAGCCAGGTTTCCTGGGGGCTGGGGGAGGGGAGGGATGGGGGTGGTAGGTGGAGGGTCTTCTTGCTGACGGAAGGGTTCAGACACTCGCTGAGAGCCTCCTAACCACCCCCTCCCTCTGTGGATTTGGAGGGCATTCCCTGGCTCTTTTGTCATTTTGATTTGAGATTCTGGGTGGACTTGGGACTTCTTGAAGGAAGACCCCTAGCATCTAGCTGCTTTCCCTCTGAGAAAACCATTAGAAAAAAAATGGAATCAATAGGATGTAGATGGATGGATGGATGGATGGATAGGTAGATAGATAGATAGATGATTGATAGATAGATAGATGATAGATAGATAGATAGATAGATAGATAGATAGATAGATAGATAGATAGATAGATGATAGATGGATAGATAGATGAACTGGCACACATCAGTTTGGAGACTAAGAAGTCCCAAGGTCTGCAGTCAGCAAGCTGGAGACCCAGGAGGGGCGACGGTAGTTCCAATCTGAGCCCAAAGTCCTGAGAAACAGGAACACAGATGATGTAAGTTCCTGTCCGAGATCCAGCAGGCTTGAGACCCAGGAAGAGCCGATGTTTGAGGTGGAGTCTGAAGGCTGGAAAAGACCGATGCTCCAGCAGTCAGCAGAAGCCTCGTCTTACCCAGCCTTTTTATTCTAGTCAGGTCTTCAGTTGATGGGATGAGGCCCACATGAGGGAGGGTCCTCTGCTTTACTCAGTCTCCATACCCAGGATCACGTTTGGTCCAATGTCTGGGCATCCCATGGCCCCGCCACACAAAGGTAACCACCACACCCATGTTCCCCATTAGAGGGAAGGCTGGGCTTCTGATACTGATGGGAACTTCCTTTAAGAAGACCTGTAGACCTGAAGTTCAAGCTCTAGTGTCATCCCGTATTAGCTGGATGACCATAAGGGAGTCACTTAACCTCTCTGTTTATTCTTCTGTAAAACGAGGATGCTCCTACCGCCTCCCTTGCAGGACTAGTGTATGTG
>NW_027530007.1:989848-990655 GCF_008692635.1 Crocuta crocuta | reverse complement strand
GGATAGAGGACTGTACATCACAGACACACAGCTACTTATTAGATTGTGATTATCTTAATGCGTGACAGAGTTTCTGCATTGAGTAAGCTGGGCTTTTGGCTTCACCCCATCTGTGTGATTTGGCTCCAATTTTACCACCATGGCTCCAATGCTTCTGCAGCATCCTGACCCGAGACGGAGTGCCCAGGTCTCAGAGAAGGGCTGGGGATTCAGGATGGAAGGCACATAGCCAGGGCTTCTTGAGGGAAAATGAGCCTTTAGGACAGTGCTGTCCAGGAGGGATCTGTCTGCCCCTCTCCACCTCAGATGAGCTGAATTCACCAGAAGAGCCTACCCAGAACCAGGAAGCAGACACAATGTCCCCACTTCTTGTCAGGGGAAAATTGGACCCTTTGCTTCAAACTTGCACCCACACCTCTCAACTGAAGGGTAGAAGAATCAAAAACCCCAAAATGTTTCTGAGGATCGGCGCTGCACCAGGGAGGCAAAACACCCCAAGACAGGAAGAAAAAGCTGATTAGCTCCTAATTGCCATTAAATTATATATACGTATATGTATTTTAAGTTAAATCTGCATGTCTAATGTGATTTTTTTTATTACATTTTAATAGTCTGGCTGGGATAAGGGAATGAAGAAGGAAGATTTCTGTCACCCATCACGGGAAGGACGGATGGTATAACCAGGGCTGCAGGCAGGCTCTGGCGTGGGGCCACATCCCTGGGAGCCACTCTGCAGGAGAGTGAGGAGGGGGTCGAGGGTTTCTTTGAGACAACACTGCCTTCCACCAAAGCCCCATTCTGTGCAGG
>NW_027530007.1:986169-989822 GCF_008692635.1 Crocuta crocuta | reverse complement strand
CTGGCTGGGGACTTGAAGAACATCTCTTTCCCTAGACCTTGGATGTCACTTCCCTATTTGGCTCTTTGGGAGCACGTGCTGTCTTCCTCAGGCCTGGTTGTTCCTGGGGACTGCCAAAACCTCCCCCCAGAATCTGCTGAGGGAGCAGACTGAGCACTCCTTCAAGCCAAGAGTCCTGGCTCTGCCACCGAAATACAATCTTGGGTAAAGTCCCTTCTCTTTGCCTTGTCTGTTTCCCTCAGACAAAGGGCTTGGGCTGCCTATGCTCGGACACCCCTTCTGGGACATGAACTGCTTCCTGTTCATTAAAAAAAAATTTAATGTTTATTTATTTTTGAGAGAGAGAGAGAGAGAGAGAGCACATGAGCATGAGTGGGGGAGGGTCAGGGAGTGAGGGAGACAGAATCCAAAGCAGGCTCCAGGCTCTGGAGCTGTCAGCACAGAGCCCGATGCTGGGCTCACACTCCACGAACCGTGAGATCATGACCTGAGCCAAAGTCGGACAGGACTGAGCCACTCGGGTGCCCCCTCCCTGTTCATTTTAAAGACCCCTCTCAGGGCACCTGGGTGGCTCAGTCGGTTAAGTCTCCAACTCTTGATTGTGGCTCAGGTCATGATCTCACGGTTTGTGGGTTTGAGCCCTGCTTAGGGCTCCTCGCTGACAGCATGGTGCCTGCTTGGGATTCCGTCTCTCCTTCTCTCTCTGCCCCACCCCTGCTGGTTCTCTATCTCTCTCAAAATAAATAAACTTAAAAAAAATAGAAGTCCCCTCTCTTCATCTCAGGGGAGTAGGAGATGTCCCCACTCACACACTCACTGCCCGTTTGCCAGCTGCCTCTCTCCCAGCCCCTTCTGCTTTCTAATCAGGGTCTCTCATGCTGCCGCTCAGTCACCCCTCTGCATTTGTTCACCTTTGGGGACAGAACCCTCCTCCCAGGCGCTATTATAGTAACTCCTCAAAGAGTTGAAGGCTGTTCACAACATCCCTTCCACACACGTGCACACACATTCTATTTTTAAATAACAGTCTTTTCTCTGTCTAAAAGTAAGGCTGCACCTGATCATTGCAGAAAAATTGGAAATAGACAAGTATAAAGGAGAAAATAAAAATCACCCATATTCCTCCCAGAGATAACCACTGTAAATGCGTTATTTTTTTTAATGCATATACACATGGAATTTTTTTTCTGTTGTAATATTGAGATTGTGTTCAAATGTGCCTTTGGACTGCCCCATGCCTGGCCCTTAACACTGGGCCAGGTTTCTTCCTTCCAAGGCCCCCAGGGCCTGCCGTTCCCTTTCAGGCAGCTGCCCCCCTTGCTTCTCCCAAGAGAAGGGAGAACTTTTTTGTGGAGATCTTGGCTCATGAACCCCTGGGAGGCCCAGAGTTCAATTCTGCCCACCTCTGAGTGTGTGTGTGTGTGTGTGTGTGTGTATAAGAGAGACAGAGACAAAGACAGAGACCGAGAGAGACAGGGGAGAGGAGAGAGGACATTGGTCACTGAGCAGCCCGACCGTAATGAAGACCATAAAGGCATAATGGAAGTTGGCTCATGACCGTCCCATGGAGCTGTCCTTAGCGCCTTTCCATGGAGCAGCTGGAGCACCATGCTAGGCTAATCAATTTCCATCATTTGAGAAAGGAAAATAAATGTGCAATTTGCTGCCCACCCTGTGAATCGGCCCAAGGAGGTGGTCACCCATTGAGACGCTGCTGTCAGGCACGCTGACTTGCCTGAGGGGGGCCTCCTTGGGTTTGATGAGGGTCTCTCAGACCCTACCCACCCTTGTTGGCTCTGCAATTCGGGGAGCGGGGGGAGGATGTCACCGCTAGAGGCACCTGAGTCTTTACCATCCCAGTGCCAGATGGGGGAGACAGGGCTCCAAGAGGGGATGGACATGGCCAAGGCCACACAGAAAGTTGGTGGCTGAGCCAGGCCTGCAGCCATGGCGGTTGGCCACCAATCTGGTGTCATTTCTCACATGGCAGCTTTTCTTTTCAGACGCAGAGAAAACAAGCATGGGGGTGGGAGGCGTGAGAGACAAAGAACTCATCGAGTCCACTTCTCGCCCGTCCATTTCACCCTCTTCAAGACCCTCCCTAGGCAGAAGAAACCATACTCTCGGCTGTACATTTATATTGTTTGGTGATTATCCTCTGTCCAGGGGGAAGTTCTATCTAACTCAGATTCTCCAGAGATTCCTTTACCTTTCCTTATTCAACAAATATCTGAAACCCAGAAGCCCAGCAGGGAATATGACAGCCAAGTCCCTGCTCTGTTGGAGTTCATGTCTACCTAGCTGTGGGGCTCAGTGGGAGGCAGAATGGCTGTGCCTAATTTTTTGGTCGCTTAAGTCCAGAAAATGTCTGCAGGGCACAAAGTCAAACACAGGGGACAGGGATCCATTATACTTGTTCAGTTGCTGGTTGTATGTAACCAATCATCCCCAGACTTAGTGATGTATGACAACCACTCTGTTATACTCATAGACTCTGTGGGTCAGGACAGGGTACAAGAGAGGGTGGCTTAGCTCTACTCCATGGTACTTGGGTCTCAGCCGGGAAGACATGAAGGCTTGGGTTACTACATGACCAGAGGTGTCTGTACTCCCATATCCAATGGTTGATGCTGGCTGTCAGCAGGAGCTCCTGCATGCTCCTGCCTGTGCTAGTTTGGGCCTCCTGCCCACATGGCAGCTGGGCTCCAAGGACAAAGTGTCCCAAGAAAGCCAGGGGGGAGCTTGCCTCTCCCTTTGCCAAGCCTCAGAAATCTCAGAGCCACTTCTGCTGCCTTCACAACCCCCATGTCCCCAGATTCAAGCGGAAGGAATGCAGACATTACATCTTGATGGGAGAAGTCTCAGTCATACCATAAGAAAAGCACATGACATGAGAGGTATTACTCGGATCATCTTTGGCAAATGCAATGAGCCATGTGAGTCTTGCAGGAGTGCACAGCCTTGGCAGAGGAGCAGAGTATAAAAGAACAGAAGCAGTCATAAAAGAACAGAAAGCAGTGCTTTCCCAAGCACTGATACATGCCAGGCACCATGGTCAACCTGCTGTGTACATCATCTGACTGCCTCTATGATGGGTACTATTAGCCCCATTTTCCAGATGGAAAAACTGAAGGTCAGAAAGGATGCACTGCCTGTCCTAAATTGTATAGCTGGGATCGGCATCCAGATCTGTCTGCCTCCAAAGCCTTAGCTCTTAACGTTCTACTATATTGCTCTCCCTCCTTGCCCCTAAGTAATTTTTACCCCCTAAGTGTGGTGAGAAGCTTAGACAGCTAGCTGGAGGCTTCAGATCTGGGAAGGCTTCTTGTCAGAGGTGACACTTGAGCAAGATCTTGAAAGATGTGTTAGCCTCCTGGGGAAGGGAGTGGCATTCTTGGTGGGACAGCAGGATCCCCCAAATCACTCAGGAAGTGCTGCTGTGACCCAGAATCCTGGCCTTGGACCCCCGCTCACATATCAGCATACTGTAAACTCCCTATCCTGAAAGGTAGGCTGAGGCTGGGGACAGGGTAGATGGACAACAGGAAAAGAGGCAAAGTGGCCCTTGTCTCTCCCTCTCCACCATATTGCCATCAGCATCCTCCTTCCAAGGCTGGGAGTGGGAACGAGGTTCCCACCTGCCCCCCCCCCCC
>NW_027530007.1:965820-986151 GCF_008692635.1 Crocuta crocuta | reverse complement strand
GGGGGGGGAGGGGGGTTCCCCCCCCCCCCCCCCCCCCCGCCTCCACATGCAAACTTAGTTCTACCCTTTGGACATGGGGTGAGTCTGAGCTGCTTCTGGTTCACACTCAGGAGTTCCTGCTAATACAAATTGGTCCTCGGAGCAGATAGCGTCCCCTCGGCCGGAAGGCTTTAGGGCAACACAAGTGGGAAGTTTAATGATCCCATCATAGGACCCTTGCATATTACGGGAGCGGTTTCCATCTCCTCCAGACCTCTCTCCCTTTTAAGTTTTCTGCTTTGCCTTCCTCCTCTCCCACCCTCCTCTCTGTTTCCCTATTTGCATCTCTGTCTGCCCACCCCCACTCGGTTCCACTCTCATCTCTGTCTCCTCTTGCCAGCTGTCTCTGTCTCTCATCTCTCCCGTTTCCTGCCTCTCTGTCTCTGTTTCCTTCCTTCCCCTCACCCTCTCTTCCTCACTTTCACTGGGCTGACGGCAGCCCCCTCTCTTCCTGGACAGACCGTCTAATTGAAATGGAGCACTCTAGAGAATGTTAATAGGAAAGGCAGCATTAATTAGCCAGCTCTGGCATAATTAGCTTCGTCTTCTCACTGCCTGGCATCTAACTGGATAATGAGTCTCTCCCCGTCCAAACAGAGGACAGGAGGGACAAGGGGACAGGCCGTGCCCGGGGATGCTGGAAGGCCTCCTGCCTTCAGGCCACCCTGCAGGAGACCTCAGGCTGCCCAGCCTGCCCTCTCCCGCCAGGCCCTCCTGCTGCTTGTGCCCAAATCTTGGGGAGACGGATGCCTGGCCCCTGCTCATGCCCCAAGGTTTGATGTTGCTGGAGCTGCATGTTAAGTGGTCTGAGCCTTACAAACAGTGGCTGCAGCTGCAGTGTCCCAAAGAGGGGGTGGGGAGCTATTGAGAGTTCTTGGGGAGAGCTGTGACAGGCATCTAGCTCTGGCACAGCCCCGTCCATGGGTGATGACTGAGCACACTATAGCCCTCAGAGGGGAGCAAAGAAACCTGCTTATGTGACAGATACTACTAATGTACTACACAGACTGCAGTCCGCCTCACAGTCATGAGAGGCAGGAATGGCCAGCTCTGTTTTATAGATGAAGACTCTGAGGTTCAGAGAGGCTTAACTGCCTTGACAATGTTCACCTTACCAGGACCCAAACTCTGATTTCAAAGACCATGTTCTTTCCCTCCTGCCCTGATACTTCAGAAGGTACTTTAGGGTTGCTAATTATAAGTAAAAGTGATGGCTGTGGAGTAACGCCTCATATTGGCCCTGAGTTCTAAAATCAAAGCATGAAGCAAAAGTTGAGAAATCATGTGTAGTCAGAGTTTCTCTTCAGTATCCCTTATATGGGGAGGGATGTCTCTTCTGTTTGCAAATGGGCTGTCATGCTCCCTGTTCTGTGGCCTTGAAAGCCAAGATCTAGTTGGGGAAGGTGATGGACCAGTAACGTATTTTTCTTTGTTTTGTGTACAAGGGATTAGGTTCAGTGGAGTTAAATGCCCACCCGATGCAATTCCATCGTAGTATTTGTGGACAGGGCTAATACCCAGGGCTGGGCGACGGCAGCCACAGGGCACCGTCTTCTCCCTCTCTCCAGCCTGCTGACCCTCTCCCTCTCCTCCAGGCTATGGACTCGGAGGATGACCCCTTGCTGCAAGATGTGTGGCTAGAGGAGGAGCAGGAAGAAGAGGAAGCGACCGGTGCGGCCTTTAGGAGGCCCCAGAGGCCGGGGCCCCGAGCTGGGGAAGGAGGGCAGTGTTGCTGGAGGCGCTGGACGTTGCCTTCCCGGCCCCCCGCCTCGGGCTTCTGGAGTACCCTGGGCTGGGCTTTCACAAATCCGTGCTGTGCCGGGCTGGTGCTCTTCCTGGGCTGCAGCATCCCCATGGCCCTGTCCGCCTTCATGTTCCTCTACTACCCGCCGCTGGACATTGACATCTCCTACAACGCCTTTGAGATCCGCAACCACGAGGCCTCCCAGCGTTTTGACGCCCTGGCGCTGGCGCTCAAGTCCCAGTTTGGGTCCTGGGGGCGCAACCGGCGCGACCTGGCTGACTTCACCTCTGAGACGCTCCAGCGCCTTATCTCGGAGCAGTTGCAGCAGCTGCATCTGGGCAACCGCTCTCGACCGGTCACCAGGCCCCCACACGCAGCCTTTGCGGCCCCAAGGCGTGGTCCAGGCGCGTCCCCTGACGCTTCTGCGGATCAGAAACCAGCAGCCAATTGGAGTGGGCGTCTTCGGCGCGAGGCCCCACCCCTGGTGGATCTGACAGCCAACCAGAGTGAAGGCCCAAGGAAACAGGGGATGCAGAAGAATGGACGGTGCCAACCCAGCACCCCTCCCCCTGTTGTGGCTGCAGCCAATCAGAGCCGAGCCCGCCGAGGGGCCTCGCGCTGGGACTACTCACGTTCTTACGTGAGCACCAACACCCAGACGCATGCGCACTGGCGCATCGAGCTCATTTTCCTGGCCCGCGGCGATGCAGAGCGCAACATTTTCACCAGTGAGCGGCTGGTCACGATCCACGAGATTGAGCGCAAGATCATGGACCACCCGGGCTTCCGGGAGTTCTGCTGGAAGCCCCATGAGGTGCTCAAAGACCTTCCGCTAGGGTCCTACTCCTACTGCTCTCCACCCAGCTCGCTCATGACCTACTTCTTCCCCACGGAGAGGGGCGGCAAGATCTACTATGATGGCATGGGCCAGGACCTGGCTGACATCCGGGGTGAGCAGACCTGGGTGTGGTTGGGGGCTCGGCCGGCTGGGGAGCGGCTCGTGAGGGGCAGCGCCTCCATGAGGCTGGAGTGGGTCTTCATGAGATTGAGAGAAGGTACCTTAGAGACCCATAGGAAACTTGGCCATGGACTCACACCTGAAGGAGGATTGGGTGGGACTGGGTTGTGGGCAGACTCAGGCTGGGGCTGCCTGCTGGGCGTGACCTGAAGGTGATACACGGAAGGGCTGGCAGCAGCGTTGGGTGTGAGACGGGATCTGAGAGGCAAGGAAGGAGGTTCGGGTGCAGACGTGGATTGTGGGAAATGAGCTAGTTAGAAAATGGGTGGGGTGGGGCTTGGGCGTGAGGTTGGTTAGAGGGGAACTCAGGTGTGGTTACAGAAGACCAGGCATCTAATCAGAGGAAGATAGAGGAGAGGCTGGGGTTGAAGGGAGACCAAGGTGGGGTGAGTTTGTGGTAATTTAGGGATGAGACTTGAAAGGTGGGGTGGGCTAGAGAATGGTTGTGGGGTGGGGCTTGGGTGCTTGGGTGTGCCTTCTAAGGGGCAACATGGGCTGGGTTCTAGGCACATGAAAGGGGACTGGAATGGGAAGGCGGAGTTCTAGGACTGCAAAGACTGAGCCTTGGAATTAGGTGAGGTTCACATGCAAATAAAATGTGAAATTTATTGGGGGCTGCCGGGCAGTGAGTTCTTTAAACCGTTGCCCTGTCCCATTAGAGACCGTTGCAGGCAGCCTGAGGGGGAGTTCGGCCTCCTTAGAAAGGAGTGAGATTAATGAGGAGGGTAAGATGACATTGATGGAGGGCTGTAGGGAGCTGCCTTCTGAGCTCCTTGGGCCCCCATCCCTGTCCCTGCAGGCTCCCTTGAGTTGGCCATGACTCACCCCGAGTTCTACTGGTATGTGGACGAGGGTCTCTCCGCAGAAAACCTCAAGAGCTCTCTACTGCGCAGCGAGATCCTGTTTGGAGCACCGCTGCCCAACTACTATTCGGTGGACGATCGCTGGGAGGAGCAGCGGGCCAAGTTTCAGAGCTTTGTGGTCACCTACGTGGCCATGCTGGCCAAGCAGTCTACTAGGTAGGAGGTCCAGCTGCACCCAGTGTGTGTTCGCCCTTGTGTATATCAGGAGGGGGCTATTTTAGGGTAAGAAATTGTCTTCCAAGTGCTTCTTTCTCATAAACCACAGATCGCCTGCCCTCAACCTTCTCCCTAGAAAGTCTTTCTTCCTGAATCAGGGGCAGAGCCGGATACATCCTCGCTGTCACTGACAGCTCGGAAAGCCCCTTTTCTTGATCAGTGCTAATGATTAGTGAACCTGACAGCTTTGGAGGAGGTAGGAAATCCCAGGGCTTTTGCTCAAGAAGTCTTGGGTATTGATTTTTCTTCTGAGGTGGTACTAGAGGGCTTTCTTGGAAGAGTACTGACCGGGGAGTATTGGCCTCTCTGCCTCTACTACCCAAAGAGATAGTTGGCAAATCACTCTACTTCTCTGGACCTCAGTTCCCCTGCTTGTAAAATGGGGATGGTGAGTCCTGATACCTCTGGAGGCATTGGGAGGAGGTGAGCCAAGAGATGTGAAGATGCTCTCAGATAGTGGGTACTTTGGTTGTCCTCCAAGCCTCGGGATATGTGTCTAAAAATACAAGTAGGCCCTTCCTCACCCAGAAAGGGCAGTTCACCTGTCAGTCCTGATGGGCAATAACTGTAATGCCTTTCAGTCCCCTGCCCTGACAGGCCAGCTCCAGGCAAAGGAGTCATTCTCCCTGAAATACCCTTGTTCGTTCCATTACTCATCCATTGCATTGAGCAACAACTATGATAATCAGAGTCAACATTTATGTGGCACAGCACAGGTATAAGCCCCTTTTACACACCATCTCATTTAATTCTCACACCAACCTAATGAGGCAAGTGCTATTATGATCATCTCCATCTTACAGTTGAGAATATTGAGGCACAGCACAGTTAAGTAAGTTGTCCAAAATTATAAAGCCCATAAGTAGTGAAATGGCATTAAAATCCAAGCTTTCCAATCCAGAGCCCTTATCCCTTTTGTTTTTATGCCAGTCGCTGTACTTGGAGCCTTCTGCTGGCCCTGTTTCTTTGCTAAACAAACTCCTGCCCATCCACTGAGATCCAACCTGGGCAGTTTTTCCCAGAAGCTGGATTGAAAGCCCACTTTACCCCCTTCCACCATGCCCTTCCTTCTCACTAGAGGCATGAAAGAGCATACATGGGCTTTGGAGTTAGATATGTCTAGGGTCACATACCAGTGACTCCACTTAGTTGTGGGAAATTTCTGTGAGCTCTTTCACCTCCCCGAGCTACAATTTCATCATAGCACTTGTCAGTCTGTATTTTAGTTGTTTAATTCCTTGTCACGTAAAGTGTATTCCTCAGATCAGCAGCATCTGCTTCACCTGGGGGCTTGTTAAAAATGCAGAATCTCAAGGCCTTCCCTTGATCTACAGGATTCCCAAATGACTTGTTTGCACATTAAAGTTTGAGGAAGTTCTAGTTTCATTATGTTTCAAGACAGTTTGTTGAAGACTGGGATTGTTCCTGGCTTATTTCTATAGGCCTAGCCCCTAGGACAGTGCCAGGAACCCCTTAGTAGGAATTTGTCTTGTGCATGAATGAGTGGGTGCGTGGGTAGATTAATAAATGGAGGTGTTCCAGAGAAAGGTACTTGGCTAGGTTGGGAGGGGCTGCCTGCAAGAGGATCTTTAGGGTTCAAATACCAACAATTACCTCTGCATAATATGTTCAGCTGCTAAGACAAAACCTCTGCCTGAGTAAAAAAGCCTCTCTTCCCCATCCCATCCCCCTAGAGCTTCACAGGAGTGATGAAAAGCAGATTCCCTATAGACTTTAGTATCTTCTTTTGGAATAATCAGATCTTTTTATTACTCTGTGACTGGTTACCCAAGAGATGGCAACATGCACCTTGACTTACTACAGAATAATACAAATGATCACTTTCACTATGTCTCTGATAATACTAGAATCTTAGAACATGTTCACTGCATTTATACCTTTAGCCTTTTGCATTTTGTTGCATGCATTTTAATTCTATATACATTTAAGCCCCGCATGATATCACATTATTTCACTAAGTCAGTACTCATTTATATTTCACGCACATATTTACTTTTCCTGTTGCTCTTCATTACTTTCTACAATTTCATGTTTCCCCCTGGAATCATTTTCCTTGTATCTGAAGACCTCTTCTCGGTAGTTTTTTAAGCACATGTTTGCTGATGATAAATTCTGTGTTTTTTGCCTAGAAAACATCTTTATTTTACTTTCACTTTTGAAGTATATTTCTGCTGGTATAGAATTATTAGTTCGTAGTTATTTTCTTTTAGTACTTTAAAGCTGTCAATCCATTGTGTTCTGACTTCCATCATTCCTGTGGAAAAGTCAGCTGTAAATATTTTCTTTGCCCCTTTGAAAAATTATCTTTTTTTCTCTGGCTGTATTTAAGATTATCCTCCTTGGTTTCACCAGTCTTACCATGAGTTTTGTAGGTGTAGTTTTCTTTGCAATTGTTCTGTTTAGGGTGCAAAGAACTTCTTGAATCTGTAGATTGATACCTTTCATCAGTTTTAGGAATTTCCTGCCTATTACCACTTCAAATATAGCTTCTTCCTCATTCTCTGTCTCTTCCTTTTAAGATTCTAATTACACAAATTTTTTTCATTGAGTCTCATTTGTTTTCAGGGATCTTTTCTAGGTTTTTTACTTTTTATTTCTGTGTTTTGGTTTTTGTTATTTTCTATGTTTTGTTTCTTTCTATATTTGAGATATTCCAGTTCACTGATCCAGCTTTCTGTTATATTTAATCTGCTACTTAATATCTGTTGAGATTTTAATGTTAATGTTATGTTTTTCTGTGGAGAATTTCCATTTGCTTCTTTGTTATTTATCTAAATCCCTGGTGAAATTCATCATTTTATTTGTTTTGTCCATAGTATCCATCCTGTCCTTAAACATATATCATTATTATTTTTTAAATTATCATTATTTTAAAGTCCTTATCAGATGACTTTCAGTATAGGGATAAGCTGTGGATTTGTTTCTATAGTCTGTTCTTTCACTTGGTTTTTGGTCATGGGGTCTTGCCTGGTAATTTTTATTGAGTGATAAACATTGTGTATAAAAAACAAAGAGGTTCAGATGGTCTTATTTCCTGCAAAGAAAGTTTATCATTCCCTCTACTGGACAGACAGGGTTGTGACCAATCACCTTAAGTAGCCAACCATTTTGCTGAGTCAAGGCTGTTTTGCAGACCTGGAAAGTCTCAGTCAGCCTTTTGTCTGCCCTTGGTTCTCCAGGATTTTCTACTGGGAGTCTGGTGTATTCTGCAGAACTCTTTCCCGTAACAGGTTCCAAACTCTAATCGTTGTTTCTCAAAACTACAAAAACAAAAATGAAACAAACAGAAAATCTGATGCCACTTTTTAAAGAAGCTTTCTGCTTAGATTTTTAGCCTAATGCTTCATGCAGCTCCAGTATTCAGCTCAAGTGCTAAGGGGAAAACTGACCATATATTCTGCTGTTTCTGCCCAAATCTCTGCTAGTTCATCTGACTCCTAGCCTCAATTTTCACAGCCTTCTGCCTGTGTTCAAACTTAGCAGACACCTCCAGGGTGAAAATAGCTGTAGAAGGGCATCTTAACCTTTCCTAGGTTCTTCCCTTTCCAGAGTCCCTCTATTTCTCATTACTTCAGGAACTCTCTACTGTCATCAAACAGACGATTTCTGAATTTAATCTGACTTCTTTGTAGTTATTGGCAGGAATACTTGTCTTCCATGAGTTACTCCTTTATACCTGAGAGTGAAAATTGGGACCTGTGCCTTTTTATAGCCAGCAACTAAGATAGGACCTAGAACTTAGAAGCCAGTCTATAAATGCTGTACGAATGAATGAGTGAATGAATAACAACTGCTTTGGGCTCCTGCGTGGCCCATTCAGTTAAGTGTCAAACTTTGAGTCAGGTCATGATCTCATGGTTAATGAGTTCAAGCCCTGCATCGGGCTGTCTGCTGTCAGCACAGATCTGCTTCAGATCCTCTGTCTTCCTTTCTCTCTGCCCCTCCCCCAGTTCCTCACTCTAGCTCTCTCTCTCAATAACAAATAAACATTAATTACTTGAACTTTCAGTTTTCTACTCTAATGAAAGACCAATTGATCTATATAACTTAACAAAGTAGATAGATAATCCAGAGATCTTTTCTACTTTACTTTTAAATGTTCTGTTTGGTTTTTTAAAAACAGTTTTACTGAGATATAATTGACCTACAACCAACTACACATACTTAAAGTTTACAGTTTGATTAGTTTTGACACATGTATACACCATAAAACCTTCATCATAATCAAGAAGTGAACATATCCATCACCTCCAAAAGTTTCCTCATGCCCCCTGACTAATCAGTCCATCCTGCCTCTACTTGCCTCCCCACCCTTATCCCAGGCACCACTTTCTGTTTTCTATCACTATATACTGGTTTTCATTTTCTAGAATTTTATATCCATGCATCATATAGTATGCAGTCTTTTGATTGACCTCTTTCAGCCTAATTAAGTTATATCCATGTTGTTGCAGGTATTGATAGTTTATTTTTGGATGCTGAAAAGCAATCTAGTGTATGGGGATGCCACATATTTTTATATAGATACCCATTTGTTCCAACATCACCTGTTGAAAAGATTATTCCTTCAACAAAGATTGCCTTTGCTCCCAGGGAAAAAGTCTATTGTCCAAAGATATATAGGTTTATTTCTAGACTCTCTGTTCTATTCCATCAATCTATTTCTTTATTTGCACACTAGTACCACATTGCCTTGATTATCGTAGCTTTATACTATATCTTCTCCAAGTATTAGGCCTCCCAGCTTTATTCTCTTTCACAGCAATTTTAGTTATTTTAGGTCCTTTGCATTCCTATTTGAATTTTAGAATTCACTTGTATGTTTCACCAGGCAAAAAAAAAAAAGTCTACTGGGATCTTGATTATGATTGTGCTGAATCCATAAATCAATCTGAGGGCTGACATCTTAACAACATTGTGTCTTCTGACCCATGAATGTGGTATATCCAACATCTTTTGTCAGATGTTTCCTTATTTCATGTTTTTATGCTATGGTTAATTGTATTATTTTCTTAATTTTAATTTCCAATGGTTACTAGTATATAGCAATATAATTGGTTTTGGATCCCGTAATCTTGCTCACCTCCCTTAGTAGTTCTAAAAGTTTTTTGGTAAATTACATTAGATTTTCTACATAGTTAATGATATCTTCTGCTAATAAAAACAGTTTTACTTCTTCCTTTCCAAGCTGGATGCCTTTTATTTCTCTTTCTTGGCTGATTGCACTAGCTAGAACCTCCAGTACAAGGTTGAATAAAAGTGATGAGAGAGGACATTCTTACCTTATTCCTAATCAAAAGTATGTAGGGTTTTTGTAGATGGCCTTAATCAGGCTAAAGAGGCTCCCTTCTATTCCTCATTTGCTGATAGCTTTTTTTTTTTTAATCAATAATGAGTGTTGAGTTTTTTCAAATGTTTTTTTCTGTGTCTAGAGAGAGATCATACAATTTTTCTTTCTTAGTTTAATATAGTGAATAACATTGATTGAGTTTTTAATGTTAAGCCAACCTTACATTCCCAGGGCAACCCACGCCTCCCCCAGCTCTTGGTCACGATATAGTCTCTTTCTTATATAGTGTTAGATTCTATTTGTATTTTGTGTTTATGGGCACGATATATTCAAGATAGATATTGGGATGTAACTTCCTTGTATTTGTCATATTTTGGTATCAGGGTAATTCTGCTACTATAGAATGAGTTGGAAAGTATTCTCTTTCGTTTTCTGGAGATTTTTCATAGAACTGGTATTCTTTCTTCCTTAAATGTGTTATAGAATTCATCAATAAAACTGTCTGGGCCTGAAATTTTCTTTATGGGAAGAATTTTTTAATATACATAGGGTTATTAAAGTTATCTATTGCTTCTTGCATAAGCTTTGGTAGTTTTGAGTCTCACATTAAATCTGTCCATTTCATTTAAATCATCAGATTTGTTGGTAGGATGTGGTTCATAATACTCCTTTACTATCTTTTAAATATCTGTAGAAATGGTAGGGGTGCCTGGGTGGCTTAGTCGGTTAAGCGTCCGACTTTTGCTTAGGTCATGATCTCGCGGTTCGTGGGTTCGAGCCCCGCTGCGGGCTCTGTGCTGACTGCCAGCTCAGAGCCTGGAGCCTGTTTCAGTCTGTGACTCCCTCTCTCTCTGACCCTCCCCTGCTCATGCTGTCTGTCTCTCTCTCCTAGAAATAAATAAAAATATTTTAAAAAAAATAAATAAATATCTGTAGAAATGGTAGTGATGTCATATCTTTCATGTGTGTCTTTTCTTTTTTCATGATCACTCTGGCTAGAGGTTTATCAATTTTTTTAATGTTTGCTTATTTTTGAGAGACAGAGAGAGACAAGGTGCAAGCAGGGGAGGGGCAGAGAGACAGGGACCACAGAATCCAAAGCAGGCTCCAGGCTCTGAGCTGTCAACACAGAACTCAATGCGGGGCTTGGACTCATAAGCTGTGAGATCATGAGCTGAGCCAAAGTCAGATGCTTAACCGACTGAGCCACCCAAGTGCCCCGAGGTTTATCAATTTTTTTAATCTTCTCAAAGAACTAGCTTTAGGTTTCTTTGCTTTTTTTTTTCTATTTTTATTTTCTATTTCATTAACTTCTTTGATCTTTGTTATTTCCTTTTGTCTGCCTACTTTACATGTATTTTTTCTCTTGTTCTACCTTTTTGAAGTAGAAGCTGAGGTCATTAACTTGAAACATTTCTTCTTTTCCAATACAGGCATTTATTTCTATAAAATTCCCTTTTGCTACTGTTTTAGCATATCCCACAGATTTCCATATGTTGTCTTTTCATTTTCATTCCATTCAAAATACTTTCTATTTCCCCTTTGATCTATTTTTTGACCCATATGTTATTTAAGAGTATGTCATTCAGTTTCCAAATATTTGGGAATTTTCCAGACATCATTTTGTGGCTGATTTTAATTTAATTCATTTGTGGTCAGAGAACATACTTTGTATGACTTCAGTACTTTTAAATTTAGTGAGTCTTGTTTTATGGTCCAGATCGTGGTCTGTCTTACTAAATGTTCCCTTGTGCAGTGAAACAGAATACATATTCTGCTATTGTTGTGGAGGGTGTTCAGTAAATACCTATCAGGTCAAGTTGGTTGACTGTGTTGCCTTGATAAATCAAACGCTTTACCATTTTGAAATTGTCTTCTTTATTCCTAGTCATATTCTTTGCTCTGAAATTTACTTCCATTGTTATTAATATAACCATTCCATCTTCCTTTTGATTTGAATTAGTGTGTCATATCTCTTTCTATCCTTTTGATTTTAACCTATTTGTGTCTTTACTTAAAGTAGGGTTCTTGTAAGCAGCTAGGTCTTGATTTTTTTTTAATCTAGTATGACTGTCTCTGCCTTTTAATTGGGGTATTTAGACCATTTATAGGTAATATAATTATTAATATGATTAGACTTAAGTCTCTCTTTTTTTATTATGCTTGTCCCATATATTCTTTGTTCCTGTTTTCCTTTCTTTTGCCTTCTTTTGGACTGATACAGTGTTTTTTATTATTATATGTTGTTTCCTTTGTTAGTCTTTAAAAATTTTTTTGATGTTTATTTATTTTCGAGAGACAGAGAGCAAGTAGGGGAAGGGCAAACAGAGAGGGAGATACAGAATCTGAAGCAGGATCCAGGGTCTGAGCTGTCAGCACAGAGCCTGACACAGGGCTCAAACTTATGAACCGTGAGATCAAGATGTGAACCGAAGTCAAGACACTTAACTGACTGAGCCACCCAGGCGTCCCTCTTTTGTTAGTCTTTTACTGTAACTTTTTACTTATTTTAGTGGTTGCTTTAGGGTTTATAGTCCACAACCTTAGATTATCAGAGTCTACCTTCAAATGACGTTTTATCACTTCGTGTATAGTGTAAGACACTTCCAGGAGTATGCTACCATTTCTTTCCTCCCAGCCTCTATGTATTATTCTCATGTATTTTATTTCATGTATGTTATAAACACCACACTACATTATTATTTTTGTTTAAGTGGTCAGTTATCTTATAAAGAGACTTAAATAAGCAATAATAAAATATTTTATATTTGTTCATGTCATTACCATTTCCAGTCCTTTTTATTCCTTTGTATAGATCCATATTTCCATGTGTTATTCTCTTTGTACCTGAAGGACATACTTTAACAACTCTCATAGTGCACGGGTCCTGGAGATTAATTCTTTCTGCTTTCATGTATTATTGGGGCATCTTGGTGGCTCAGTTGGTTAAGCGGCCAACTCTTGGTTTCAGCTCAGGTCATTATCTCATGGTTTCATGAGTTCAAGCCCCACATAGGGCTTGGGAGTCTCCCTCTCTCTCTGCCTCTCCTCTGCTCATGCTCTCTCTGTTTCTCTCAAGATAAATAAACTTTAAAATTAAAATAAAATAGAAAATGAAAAAGTCTATTTGCCTTTGCTTTTGAAATATATTTGTGCTGGGTATAAAATTCTGGGTCAATGTTTTTTGTAGGTAAAAGATGCTGCTCTGTTATCTTCTCCCTAGCACTTGTTTCTGATGAGACGTCTCTCTTATTTTTGTTCTTCTGTGTGTGATGCACCTTTTTCCTCAGGCTGCTTTTAAGACTTTCTTTTGGTCACTGGTTTTGAAAAATGTGGTTGTGATGTGCATTGTTGTCATTTCATTCATGCTTTTTTTTTTATACTTGGGGTTTGATGCTCGAGCTTCTTGAATCAGTGAATTTATAGTTTCTATCAAGTTTGGAAAAAATTCAGCCTCCTTTGGAGAGCCCCATAACCCATGTATTAGGTTACAGTGAGGTCTAGCAACTCTCAAGGCTGTAAGTCAGGATAACCATAGGGCCCATTTTGCTTCTCATCTTTCAGGAATCATCATCCTGTGCTGTCTCATGTCCAGATTCTTGTTTTATGCAGTTTCTCTTATTTTTTGTTAGTTTCATGGGAGGGTAAATCTAGATTTCATCTTAATCACTCTATCATGTCCAGAAGCAGATGTCACTCCTGTTTGTATTTTAAAACCCGACTTGACCAGCCCAGGTACGTTTTTGTTATTATGAAGAATAGCTTGTGTTAACTGCACACTGAATAGCAGTGTAAAAGTGCATAAGTGGAAGCTGGTTTGAATTTAGAATTTTGCAGTGAATAATTGAGAATTGGGAGATGATGTAGGATTTGACTGTAATTGATTATTATCTGTGTTTAGCAGGGTCTCAACCTTGACCATACATTTGAATCACCTGGGAGATTTTTAAAAAAAAATTTTTTTTAATGTTTTTTAAAATTTATTTTTGAGAAGGAGAGAGAGAGTGAGTGAGCATGGGTGGGGGAGGGGTGCATGCGTGCTCGCGTGCACACACACACACACACACACACACACAGAATCCAGAACAGGCTCCAGGCTCCAAGCTGTTAGCACAGAGCCCGATGCAAGGCTTGATCTCGGGAACAGTGAGATCATGACCTAGGCTGAAGTCGAATGCCCAACCAACTGAGCCACCCAGGCATCCCTCACCTGGGAGATTTTTAAACACTGATGACTTACCCCACCCCAGAAATTCTGGTTTAATTTGTCTAGAATATAGCCTGGACATCAGGAGTTTTGGAAGCCCCAGGTGACTTAACATAGAGCCAAGGTAAAGAGGCACTGTGGAGGCGGATAGCTCCTGCTCCTCCTCCAAGTGTCAACAGCAAAACCCACTTCTGTCTTTCCTCTCCCCTCCAGCAAAGTCCAGGTTCTGTATGGGGGGACAGACCTCTTTGATTACGAGGTGCGCAGAACCTTCAACAATGACATGCTCCTGGCCTTCATCAGCAGCAGCTGTATCGCTGCCCTTGTCTACATCCTCACCTCCTGCTCAGGTAGGCCTCCCCAGAAAGCCCAACAAGAGCCACCCCCTTTCTCTCCTTCCAGCATGCTCCTATCCGGCCAAAGCCTGCCTTCTCCAGAATGCCAGAAATCATCTCAAATCCACTGTGTCAAAGGATTCTGGGGAGGGGTGCTCAGAAATCACCTTCCAACCCCAGGCAGGTGGACTGAGGTCCAGAGGCAGCTTGGGCCATACCCGAGGGCCGCTGCTCCTGGGACCTCACATAGTCAGCCTTTTGCCCTTTGACCATTGTTTTCTTGCTAAAAAATTTATTTTGGGGAGTCTGGAGTACTGGACCCTCCCTCATGGATTCTTCCGTAGCCTGTTTTACAGTCCCAGTGCAGCTTCCCTTTTGTCCCCCAGTCCACTTTAACACCATCATCTTCCCATGTACCCCGGCTGCTTCTTAACTGCGTATACAGTAGGCACTCTCTATTGCCCAGGTGAACAACAGATTAGTAATACCTTCAAAAATGGAAAAGAAATGCATTCATCCATGTAACAAATATTAATCAGGCACCAACTATGTGTCAGGTGCTCTGAGACGCCAGGGATCCAGTGGTGAACATCACGGACACATTTCCTACCCCCACAGAACCTCTCGTCTACTGGGGTGACAGACGTTAGATATATAACAATTCCCTACCAGCAGTTGAGGTAGGTCCTGCAAAGACGAGGGCCTATGAACCACCTACTCAGACAGCCTCCTCTGCTGCTTGGGCTCCTGCCTGGCCCCTTCTCTCTGGGCATGAGAACTGTGCAGGGCACAGCCAGGGTAGTGCAGGGCGCTCTGCAGGGATGAGGGCATGAGGCAGGACCCAGCTGTGTCCCTGAAGGGTGTGTGCTCTGCTGGGTCCTCCCACTCTGTCCTCTCTTGCCTTGCCCAGTGTTCCTGTCCTTTTTCGGGATTGCCAGCATCGGCCTCAGCTGCCTGGTGGCTCTCTTCCTGTACCACGTGGTCTTCGGTATCCAGTACCTGGGCATCCTCAACGGGGTGGCTGCTTTTGTGATTGTGGGCATCGGTGAGTTGCTTCTGTGGCATGGTGGGAAAAGTGGAAAGGAGGCCAAGATTTGGAAAAAGGGGCCTTGTTCTGGGGCTGGGNCTTGGATTCCTGGTGAGTAGAGCCAAAGTTGGATGGGTCTTTCCAAACTCCAGACTGAGAAGCAGGATTCCCCAGGAGCCTGACCTCTTGGGGGAGGGGGGAGCACTCAGGGCTGGACTAGGCCCAGCTTGGGTCCGATTCTGGAGATAGCAAAATGATCCTGAGCCTGCCCCTGCTGGCCTGGGACTCCCTTCCATAGGTGTGGACGATGTCTTTGTGTTCATCAACACCTACCGCCAGGCCACCCACCTCGAAGACCCACAGCTGCGGATGATCCACACCATCCAGACGGCAGGCAAGGCCACCTTCTTCACCTCCCTGACCACGGCCGCTGCCTATGCAGCTAATGTCTTCTCCCAGGTGCGAGATGGCCTCTGTCCCTGGCCCAGCCTCCCCACACCCCCCCATGGGCCCTGGGCTCTGCTCCTCCCGCACACCCCACGTAGCTTGCCTCCTGGCACTTGCCATGTTCCTAGACACCATTCTGGCCACCAGTTACCACTACTAGAACTTAACAAATGGGAACATTATAAAGATACAAATACTATCTATTATTAATCCTCATTAATAGTAATCCAACCTGTGCCCTGAAGGGTGTGTGGCGGTTTCCAAACCTCTTCCACATTTAGTTTTCAAAACATATGATGAAGGGATAATTATATCCCTAATTTCCGAATACGGAAACTGAGACCCAGAGAGGTAGAGTAACTTCCCCAAGGTCATACAGCTGGTAAGTGGTGACCCTGGGGAGTCCCCTGACCCTCGGTCCAGAGCTCTCTCACACTGCATTGTCATCCCTCTCGCTGACGTGCCTCTCACTGGCCCCAGGCTCATTCAGGCCTCTGAGTTGGGCTCAGGAGAAGGATGTGAGTTTGGGCCCGGTCCTTGGTGCTGACAGCACCTAAAAGGCAGTGAGCTTCAAGACGTTTCATGACCTGGGCCAGAGGTCCCATCTAGAAACCACTAGATGCTCTGGGATTATCCAGACCTTGCTAGAGAGCTGCACCCAGAAAACAGGCAGAGCTGGGTTCTAGTTCCACCTTTGTGATGGGCCCTGTGGCCTCCGGGCCCCTCTGAGCCTCACTTTCCTCATGTGTAGCTTATTCAGAGACTGAAAGGAGATGACGGTCCCAAGGTTTTTACAAACAGTGAAGGCTTGTCTGCTGTTGGTTAGAGTTTCTGGTGGCGGCCACATCCCTGTGTGGGTCCCCGGGACACCCTGGAGCACACCCATTGCTCCTCAGCTCCGGGAGCACACGCAAACTTTCCTCCCTTACCCTCAGTAACACGCGGCCTGGTCCAACGGGCTCTGATCCTCAGTCGCTCGTGTAATGACCACTACTGAGCACTTGCTCTGAGTCGGGCACCCCTGTGGGCTGCAGCATGGACACGGGCCTCCACCCCAGAGGTGGGGGTGCTCCTCCCCTGCTGTGTCCCCTGCCCCCAGCCCTTGCCTTCTGCCGTCCCCCTAGGCCGGTGGCTGGCAACCTGAGACTCCTCATTGCGTCTCATTCTGGAAATGGTCTGACTGCAGAGTCTCAGACTCCCGGGGCTCCAGGCCGGACCAGCCTCACATCCCACCCCTACCTCTCCATTGCCAGATCCCAGCCGTCCATGACTTTGGCCTGTTCATGTCTCTCATCGTGTCCTGCTGCTGGCTGGCTGTGCTGTTCACCATGCCTGCCGCCCTGGGCATCTGGAGCCTTTACATGGCACCGCTAGAGAGTGCCTGCCAGACCAGGTGGGTGGGCAGGCAGAGGCTGGGGAGGAGGACAGCGGGTGGGCAGGGGCAGGCAGGGAGGGGCACGTGTCCTCCTGGGCCACTCGGCACACCACCTGCTCTTCTACAAGCTTTGTGATCCTTTATTGAGCACTTTCTGTATGCCCAGTTCTGTGCTGGGTGCTACTGGGAGACCAAGGAAGGAGAAGAGAACCCTCCCTGATAGTTACCACGCGTGATTACCTGCTACGTGCCAGGAAGTGGGCAAAGCGCTTTGGCACAAGACCTTCTTCCCACCACCGCCCCATCCCCGGGACCCTCAGAGCTGGGTGCCCTTGTTTTGCCTGTGAGGAAACAAGGGCTGAGAGAGGGTGGGTGTCGTTCTCAAGTTCACGCATTCAGTAGGCAGCAGGGCCGAGATTTAAACCCCGTAGTCTGACCAGATCCCATGCCCAGCTGCATATTAAACATCCTCGGGCTTCTCATTGCAGTGGAGAAACCTATTTAGACAGTGAGCCATGTGTAGATGTGAACGGCTCAAGGCCACGGTTGCCGCCAGAGGTCGGGGGTTGGGGTCTTGCTGCCTGAGTGGTCGGGGAAGGCAAGGAGGGAGTGGAGGGGAGGCCCCATGGAGTCTGGCTTGGGTGAGTGGCTGGGCTTGGGTGCTGGGAATGACAGGGGCTCCAGGCTTGGGGCAGGCACGCCAGGGGAGGGGTCCCTCTCCCTGGGTCATGGCCGCCCTCACCCTTTCTCCAGAGGAAGGGGGCGCACCGAGGGCCCGGGGGGGGAGATAGTACCAGGCGCCAGGCTCCTGGGAGTCTGTGGTGCTTGTCCTCGGGCCACGTCCGCAGCAGCCTGAGGCCCAGGCTCACGCGAGCCTCGGGGCCTCGCCCTGGCACACCTGGGGCCCTCGGGGCTCACCCCTCTCCCCCACTCTCTCCATAGCTGCCACCAGAAGTGTGGCCGCAAGAGCTCCCTGCACCTCCCTGGGGACGTGTTTGCTGCTCCCGAGCGGGTGGGGGGCAGCCCTGCCCAGGGCCCCATGCCCTACCTGGACGATGACATCCCCCTGCTGAATGTGGAGGAGGAGCCGGGTGAGTCCCAGCACAAACCTGCCCTGTGGGACCCGGGGCTGTCTGCCAGGGAGGGCACTTTTGACGAGGTGACCTCAGGCAGATCCTGATGGCCTTTGGGGATCCCCATGGAGCATTGGGGCTTCCCTGGGACCAGGGTGGGCTTTGACGTGTGTCTGGGCCAGGCCTCTGAGGGGCCACTGCTCTGCCCTGGCAGTGTCCCTGGAGCTGGGAGACGTGTCCCTGGTGTCCGTGCCTGCAGAGAGCCTGCAGCCACCCCCCGACGGGGGCAGCCAGGGCCAGCTCATCGCCCAGCTGCAGGAGCTGCTGCACCACTGGGCTCTGTGGTCAGCCGTCAAGAGCCGCTGGGTGATCGTGGGTAAGTGGCTCTCCACACCCCCTCCCCTGTGTCTTGCAGATTTTCCCCAGTGCCCCAGGCTTGGGGACAGACTCCCTCCCCCAAAGCACATACAGGCAGCCAGAGCCCAGCCCCCTCCTGCAAACCAACCTGGGGTAGTGTCTCGCTCTCTGGGCCTCCCCCATTCCTGTGTAGAATGGAGCTGGTCCCGCAATAGCTGTTGTTGATTGAGCACCTACTATGCACCAGCCATCATGCTGGGCAGGAGAGCAGAGCACTTAATGCTTGGGCTCCGGAGTCAGACCAGCTTGGCCGAGTTGGAATCCTAATTCTACCACTTACTGGCTGGGTGACCTTGGGTACGTCAGTCAGTCTGAGCCTCACTTTCCTATCCTGTTACTAAGGATGAGAATAGTATCTGTCTAGGGGCCTCTGGGGGGCTCAGTCAGTTAAGCCTCTGACTCTTGAGCTCGGCTCAGGTCACGATCTCATGGTTTGTGAGTTTGAGCCCGATGTTGGGCTCTGTGCCGAGCGTGGAGCCTGCTTGGCATTCTCTCTCTCTTTCTCTCTCTCTCTGCCCTCCCCCGCTTGCATTCTCTCTCTCTCTCTCTCAAAAATAAAAGAGTAGTATGTATCTAATAAGGCAGTCATGGGGCAAGCCATAGGGCAAGTAAAGAACTCAACCCAGTGTGTGGGATGTAGTAAGTGCTTGAGAAACATTCAGTGCTGTGATTATTATAATCCTGAGCAGCATTTAAGGCTGTGTATAACCAAGTGCGTGTGCCAGCTCTTTACAAACTGTCAAGTGCTCTAAGATAGTGGCTGATCCTTAATCCACTTATGCAGCTTATATTCTGATCCCCAAGTGACATGAATAACATCCAACCCTGCCACCCTGTCCCCTCCCCCCCCGCCCCCGGACGACCAGTCCCTGACAGGCTTCACCCCCAGGCTGGCACACCGCACCTCTACCAGCTCCCCTGGGTCCCTGCCCCGCGCTGCTCCCCCATCAAGGGAACAGCGCTCACCCGGGGCTGCGGGCACCGCCTAGCGTGGCCTCCTCTCCTGGCAGGGCTCTTCGTCTCCGTCCTCATTCTGTCCCTGGTGTTTGCCAGCCGGCTCCGCCCTGCCAGCCGGGCGCCCCTGCTCTTCCGGCCCGATACCAACATCCAGGTGCTGCTGGATCTCAAGTACAACCTGAGCGCTGAGGGCATATCGTGCATCACCTGTTCAGGTGAGAGTTCCATCGCGGCGTCCCCCATGGCTCCCTGCTTTCTTTGGAGTTCGGGTCTCAAAGACCGTCAGCCTGAGAGATGCGAGGTCCAGGCTCTCCGTCACTGTGCAGCCTCGGCGTATCGCTGAGCCTGTGTGTTTCCGCATTTCCTACAGCAGGTATTTCCCGGGTGCTGGGGAGACCCAGTAGGCAGGACAGGCTTCCTGAGCTCAGGGAGTTCATTTGCCTGCTAGGGTCCAGCATTGTAATAGTGGATCTGAGCTGTGATGGAGGAAGAACAGGGCACCTGGGGAGCTCAGCATCATGGAAGACTCCCTGGAGGAGGCAGTGTCTAAGCTTGACTCGAAGAAAGGGAAGGAGTTAGCCAGGCTGAGAAAGAGAGAGAAGAGAAGAGTCTCAGCCGAGGGAAGAAACGCCAGAGGTGGGCAAGACCAGGGCCAAGTGTGAGAGAGGCAGTTGCGGGGGCTAAGGCTGGCCAGGTAGGTGGGGTTAGGTCTGGAGGGCCAGAGTGAGGAGTCTGCATTTTATACTGATTGGCAGGGGGAGCTAGTGGAGGGTTTTAAGCAGAGCAGGGCTGTGATGAGTCTCCCAAGCGCTGCGTGGAGGTGGATGGTATGGCCAGGGTGGAGGCTGGGTGGGAGACCAGGTAGGAGGCTGGTGCCCTCATCTGACCGTGAGATGGTCAGATGGCCTGGGGTCAGCGTGCTTTTGGGCCGGCGGAGCCACGAGGTTCTCAGCAGGTGAAAGCCATAGGGTTTGGTGACAGAGCTGGTGTCAGGGAGGAGCAAAGAGGTGAGTTAAAGATGTCCCCTTGCCTTAGAGGTAGTCTGGTCCAGAGGAGACCCTGAGGTCAAGGTTGGGGGCAGGGGAAGTCGGCCCAAGGTCATACAGCTTTGCCAGGTCGGTTGGAAGCAAACGAGAAGATTCTGGGCAAGTGCCTCCAGCTCCTAGCAGAAGGTCCGCTCACTGCTGTAATTGCCTTCATTAAATTAGAGCAGTGCCCGCATTAACCTGGCCTTCCCCTTGGTGATGCCATTAGCCAAGTGCATGGTAATGAGTGCAGCTCAGAGAGGTGCCTGAAGAGCCC
>NW_027530007.1:942943-965815 GCF_008692635.1 Crocuta crocuta | reverse complement strand
TATTACCAGAGCTGCCGGCCCTCAGGGCCCGGAGTCAAAAAGCCACGTCCACTCCCATTTCACAGATGGACAAAACCCAGGATGGTGCCGAAGCTCCTGGAATCATCTGGAAAAGGGCCGGGACGCCGGCCCAAGTCCAGCCCCCAGCGCCTGTGGCTCTTAGCTCTCTGAACTGCCTCTCAGAGGGACTGTTCATGTTGCCGCCAAAAGGGCTCGCGGGGCCAACCAGACTGGGTCCAAATGAGGCTCTGCCTCTCGCCTCCTCTGCGCGTCACGGAACCTCCCTGAACCTCCGCTTTCTCCTCTGTCAAGTGGGGTTAATGATAGTGACCTTCTAGAATTATCGTGAAGATTGCATTTTTGAAGGTGTCAAATTTCTCTCGTTAGAAAACAACAAAAGAAAACAGAAAATCCGCCCGCAGTGGTTGAGGCAAAACGAGACAGTCTCCCATATTCTGTGCTGCTTGATGACATTCCGTTTCTAATTGTTCGCACTAATTGAGCATTTATCACGAGCCAGACATGTAGCCGAATGCACGAGATGCATCCCGTGTGGTCCTTCACCACCCTCTGGAGATTCGGAGTCACCCCGTTTGCCAGAGCAGGGACGTGAGGCGTGGCGAGGAGGAGGCGGGGATGCGTCAGGGTGTCTTTCTCTGGGTGGAGCTGACAGGTGCCTTTCTTTTGCCTTAAGATTCCTGCAAAATCAGGGGCGCCTGGGTGGCTCAGTCAGTTAAGCGTCCAACTTTGGCTCAGGTCATGATCTCATAGTTCAGGGGTTCGAGCCCCGCGTCGAGCTCTGTGCTGGCAGCTCAGAGCCTGGAGCCTGCTTCCGATTCTGTGTCTCCTTCTCTCTCTCACCCCCCACCCCCCACCTACTCATGCTCTCTCTCTCTCAAAAATAAAGAAAAATGTTAAAAAAGATTCCTGTAAATTTGATATTTGGCATTTTTTTCAGTTCCATCCAATTCCTTTCAGACCCCCGACACCCCTCCCCCAAGCCCAGAGCCCTGAGGCCCACGTCCCTCGGGTTGTTACCTATCCCAGTCTCTGCCCTCCCCTGCCGGGCTCAGCCAGGAGGCCCTGGTGTCCCCAACGATGTGGGGGGGGGGCAGGTCTGTTCCAGGAGAAGCCCCACAGCCTGCAGAACAACATCCGGACGTCCCTGGAGAAGAAGAAGCGGGGTTCAGGGGTCCCCTGGGCCAGCCGGCCTGAGGCCAGCCCACAGGGTGAGCGGGGGCTGTGCTCTGGCTGGGGTGGGGACGTTGGGGGGCATCCTGTCTGATGCTGGGATGTGGGGGTCCCATGGAGACAGCACATTACATCCATTCCCTGGGTCTCCTGGGAGAACAAGAGTCTGTGTTCTTGGGGTCACCGAGGAGGGGTTGGGTTGTGGGAGGTGAACTCGGGGTTCCTCCTGCCACCACCCCAGCCAGCCTCTGGTGCCCCATGAACCTGCTGTGTGTACTGAGCCCCTCTGAGTGTCTGGGGGAGGGCAGGGGTGTCCTGGAGCCCTGGAGGCGGGCTTATCCCTGCCGGGGGTCCGTCAGACATGGGGTGCTGGGACACGTGTTGGAATCAGCCCCCCTCTGGGGCAGTGCTGTGTGTCCTTGTCACACACCCCCGCCAGCTGTCGTCACGCCTCTGTGCCTACCACGTCATTCCCAGCTCCCGCCCCACCGCTCAGCCCGCTCCGCCAAACCACATTACGCATCGTCACAACTCACCATCCCTGTCACTGCCTCCACCCGTGCTGCCACCCCGTCCTTGACCGCTGCCGCCTCCCCTTCACCTGTGCCACCAGCCCGTCCCCACGTCCACCACCAGCACCCCCACCTTGCTGTGGGCTCAGTCCAGTAGAGCAGAGCAGAGCCAGCATTCAGAGATGAGCCCGCATCAGGGCTCAGCTCCTCGCTCAGCAGAACAGAGGGGGGCGGCCCCAGGGTCAGGGAGGCAAGGCAGGGCGACTGTCACCCCTCCTCCATCCTTCGTTTGTCTCCCAGACGCCCCAGGCACCGTGTATGTCTCCAAGGTGAAGAGTAAGGGCCACCCGGCCGTGTACAGGTTCTCCCTCAACGCCAGCCTACCCGCCCCTTGGCAGATCGTGTCCCCCGGGGACGGGGAGGTGCCCTCCTTTCAGGTGAGTCTGGCCTTCCGGGACTCGAACCGCGGCTGCCGGGGAAGGGGGCCCTCAACGCTGCACTTGTGGGACCGGCCACGGAGGGAGGGGGAGGCAGGGACTGCGAGCATGGAGCTACTCTAGGCAGACAAGGACCCTCCCCCAGCCAGGTCTGTGGCACCTGCAGAGTGGTGACAGCATGGGCTTCCAAGTCAGCCAGACCTGGGTTCGAGTCCTGGCTCTGCCATCCGTAATCCGTGTGTCTTTGGGCAGATTACTTAATCTCTCTGAGCCTCAGTTTCTTCATCTGTGAAATGGGGTGTGTAAAGCACAGCCAGGGCTGGAGGTATGTGAGGTGAGGCCTGCGTGGTACATGGCACGTAAGACACAGCAGACACAGTGCTCAGTAAGTGGTAACATGGCGGTTCTTAGCAGCTGCTCCCCCCCCACCCAAGGAGAGAGGCTCTGAGGGCCAACCCAGGCCATGTCAGGAGTCATCTGTGTGTCTTTGACATGTCACACCCTCCAGGGTGACAGTCACCTACACGTGTAGTCACTTCCTGTGTTCAGGGTTTCTATTTCCATTTGAAAGATGTCTGAGGTGTTTCCTGACACTGAGCCTTTGCGCTGCTGTTCCCACGGCCTAGAAAACTTTCCTTCCAGCTTAACACATGGCAGGCTGCTCACTGACGCCTCAGCACTGCTGTCCCCTCCTCCCAGAGCCCTGTGCTGGCTCACTTCTCCGTTCGCCATCCACCTCCCCTGCCCATTTATCCTGTGTCTTATCACCCTGAGTCTTTAATTCACAGCCCTTAATAGAACCTGAAGCCATTATGACTGGCAGCTCCCGGGGGGCAGGGACCAAGCCCTGGTTGCAGCCTACTGTGCGCTCAATGGCCTGGCGCACAGTAGGTGCTCAGCTGCAGAAAGGGCTGAGGCTCAGACAGGGAGGGAAGGATTTGCCCAAAGTTCAGACTCGAACCCAGGCCTCCTGAGCCTCTGCCCCCAACTGTGGGGGGGCCGGGACGGGGTGGGCCCAGCCTTGGAGGGAGGGCGCGGAGCCTGAGGCCGGGCCCAGGCCGAGGCAGCCCCCCGGAGTCACGTGTCTTGTCTCTGTCGCTCCACTGCTTAGGTGTATAGAGCGCCTTTGGGTAACTTCACCAAGAAGCTGACCGCTTGTATGTCTACAGTAGGGCTGCTCCAGGCGGCGAGCCCCTCCCGCAAGTGGATGGTGACCACCTTGGCCTGTGACGCCAAGCGGGGCTGGAAGTTTGACTTCAGCTTCTACGCGGCCGCCAAGGAGCAGCAGCACACCCGGTNGGGCGGGGCCGGCGCCCGCCAGCCCGCCCCCCCACCCCCCCCCATCTCACCAGAGATGTCGGCAGGCCCCTTTAGGAAACCCCTGGCCGTGTGCACACATGCGTCCAGGTGGTCCTGTGCCCGGGACTGGGGCGTGGGGACGGCGGGCGCAGAGGACGGCCCGTGACCTGCCTGCTCCCCCGTCTGCCGCGCTGCCTCGTGCTGGCTCCCTCAGCTACCCCGTGAGCCGAGCCGTCTGATCTCGGGCCTCATGTGATGACTTCTTTCCAGGGTCCGGCTGTCTACTCAGATGTCCCCCCTGGGAAGAGGCCGCCCCTCCCCGTCCAGAAGAGCCACACGTGGTCTCTCTCCATGCGGGGTACCCCCTGCTCCCATTCTGGCCCCATCACCTCCTGGAAACACACTTACCGGCTGGTGTATAAGCTGTGTTTCCTCAGGAGCACGCAGACCTCCTTCCGTGGGCGCCCTGAGTGCCTCCCCCGCTCTGTCCCTCGCACCCGGCACAGTGTCGGACACCAAGCGGGTGCTCAGTTAACACTCGCTGAACGAATGGATGTGTACGCTCCGTACGCCCACTCGAAGGCACTCTTCACACTCTCTCCATATGTAATCAATTCAGAAAATACTGTATTAATGCCCCCCCTCCCCGATCCTAAGGAGACAGGAGAGGGGCTGTGTCTATTATATTTACCTATTATATACTCAGCCCTGCCTAGTGCCTGGCATGACAGCATGACATAAGTGCCCCCAAATACTTAATGAGTGATGGGATTCGGTGCCCGGACGCGGGGGCGGGGGGGGGGATCTCCGAGCAGCTGAGGGCACCTTTTCCCTGGGTTTTATCCCTATGTTCTGACCCCACGTTCATTTCTCCATTGAGGCTGTACTTCATTGTTGATTCACATCACAAACATGGGGCACCGACTGTGTGCCAGCACCGTGCTAGTGCTGGGCGTACGGCGGTAAACAGGACAGATGTGGCTGCCGCCCTCAGGCTGGCTGACGCGAGACGGTGGCTAACAAGTCAGCCGCAGTGTCGTTACAAATGATAACACGTGCCCTGAAAGAAGAGTAGTTCTGTGCTCGTACAGCGGCAGTGACACACGGGGCCACGGTCCCTGACAGCCTGGCCTCGGGGTGCCAGGCACCCACAAAGGCTGGACAGCACTTGAGGCAGAAGGCAGTGGTGCGAAGGCAGGGGGAATGGGGGAGGTGACAGAGACGGGCTCACTGAGCCCTTCCAGCCTCAGGGACCCTGGCTCGGGGAGTGGGGTCCCTCTGCCTGCTCTCCCCTGAGGCCAGGGCTGGGCTTGCTCTGCGCGTACACAACAGCAACAGGGCTCAGCCTGCCTGGATGAGCTTAGAACATTCTAGAAAGAACCTTGGGCTACATCAGGTCCAGTGGTGAACAAGCTAACTGTGGAGCCCTTGCTTCAGACAGAATCTCGAGGCTCAGTTCAGGTTAAGGTGAGGGTGCTTCTGAGCAGGAACCCTGAGTCTGGCCTGGGCCCCCTCTGTGAACGCTCGCACGCCCTGCAGGACCGTTTGGAAACTGCTGGTCTCCGCCCCTCATGCCCTGGGTGGGGAGACACACGTAGAGGGGAAGGCTGTTAGGCAGCCCTGGGGGAAGTGGCCTCCAAAGCCCAGCCCCCAAGCTGAGACCAGATCCTTGTGCTGGGTACCCCGAGTCCGTCGCTATTCTCTTCCAGCCCAGGGGCCCACGGCCACATGTGGCTGCCTTCGCCTGGCCTCCCGGGCTCCTCCTGGCTTCCCCAGCCTCAGCCCGGCTCCTTTGCCTCCACAGGAAAGTGTATTTTGCTCAGTCCCACAAGCCCCCTTTCCACGGGCGAGTGTGCGCAGCGCCGCCCGGCTGCCTGCTCAGCTCCAGCCCTGACGGCCCGACCAAAGGTTTCTTCTATGTGCCCAGTGAGAAAGGTACGGGGCGGGGAGGCTGCCTTGGGGCCTGGGGAGGCCGGGCCCCTCCCTCCCGTACAGACGTGACTCCCTCTGCAGTGCCCAAGGCCCGCCTCTCGGCCACCTTCGGCTTCAACCCCTGCGTGAACACCGGCTGCGGGAAGCCAGCCGTGCGGCCGCTGGTGGACACTGGGGCCATGGTCTTCGTGGTCTTTGGCATTATTGGCATCAACCGCACGCGGCAGGTGGACAACCATGTCATCGGAGACCCGGTACGTGGGCCCACCTTGGGCGGAGGCCAGAGGGCCCAGCCGCACCAGCCTCACAAGCCAGCGCCAGCTGGCCAGCTCGCGCCGCCAGCCCCGCCCCCACACCCCCTCTTGGTTTGCTCCCGAAGCGCAGAAGGACCCACCACGGACCTCGAGGGCACTGTTTCTCTTGAGGAGTGATCCGTGTTGAGCTCTTAGAAACACCCAGGAATCTGGGTACATTTGGGGCCTGGGCTGGTTGCTCCTCACCTCGAGGGGCTGGAACGGTGGGCCTGGGTGTGTAAACCCCCTCCTTCCTCCTCCTGCTGCGGGAGGCTCTCCCTGCGCCCACAGCCCTTGCTGCGTGCCTGACCCAGGGGCCCTTTGCTCTGTCTCCCGTGTACACATGTGTGCGCTGTGCTGGGCTCTCGGGTATTTGAAGGGACAGAGTGGGAGCTGTCTGTCCTACATGGTAGGAAGGGCTGCGGATGTGGTAAGTCACAGCTCCTGTCTTGAGAAGCCAGTCCGGCTGGCTGTACTGGGTCTTTTCCGAAGTAATCCAGGAGCCAGGACAGTCAGATCTGTGTGATCGCTCCAGACTGAGGGTCTCCAGGTGTTTGGAGGAGGGTGGGGACGCAGGGAGGAGACAAAGCACATGGCGGGGTGGAAGGTGGGGGCGGGGGGTGAGGAATTTGGATGTGCAAAGGGAGGGGGGAGAGCAGGAAGCCCAGGTGAGAGCCTGTGAGTAAAAGCAGGGTTGAGCCTCAGGGACCCCGACAGTGTGGGCTCGGGCAGGGACCTCAGGCCACCGCGCCGGGGGTCAAGCGAGGAGTCTGTGATGGTGGAGGGAGCTTCGGAGGCTCTGGCCACGGGGCGGTGCCCAGGGCCGAGTTCCCGACTCACTGAGCAGCCTGCGCCCGCTTGTGTCTCCTTGGGAAAGGGCAGTGTCATCTATGACAGCAGCTTTGATCTCTTCAAAGAAATCGGGCACCTGTGTCGCCTCTGCAAGGCCATCGCGGGGAACTCGGAGCTGGTGAAGCCAGGCGGCGCCCAGTGCCTTCCCTCAGGTGCGCAGGGGGAGGACGGGCTGGGGAGGCTCCACGGGCGGACAGCCCCGAGCACACGTGTGCCTGGCGTGTGTCCGGCAGACATGCGTCAGTGCCCGAATTTGCACCTGCGCTGGGTGAGGGGCGTGTGAATCTTCCTGAGCGGGCCCGTGCGTGAACATGAATGAGTGCAGACGTGCACGTGGGAGGGGGCCCCTGCAGGAGTAGCTTTTCCAGAACTGGGAGCCAGGGCAGGGGCTGACACAGATGAGGCCATACCAGGGCTCTGCGTCAGGGGACATAAGATGTCCTTTTCCACCGCGATGGCAAATGGCTGTTGTAGGTTGCAGGCACTGGTTACAGACACGTTTGAAAGCTGGGAGGCTGGGGGAAGGGTGTGCGCTTCAAGGGCGTGGGTGAGGACACCTGTCCGGTGGGGAGATGGGGTGGGGCATCGGTGCTCTCCGGGGGTCCCCACCCCGACCACCTCTCTCCCCTTCTCCCTGCAGGCTACAGCACCTCCTCCTTCCTGCAGATGCTGCACCCAGAATGCAAGGAGCTGCCCGAACCCAACCTGCTCCCAGGGCAGCTGTCACACGGGGCAGTGGGCGTCAAGGAGGGCCGAGTGCAGTGGATCTCCATGGCCTTTGAGTCGGTGAGCTCCCCGTGGCCAACCGGGCACAGTACGGAGTGCTCGCCTCACATGTGTCACCTGATTCCCCACCCCTGGCCAGAGTGTCAGCATCAGGTGTCAAACCAGCGCCACCTGACCACAGGGCACTGCCCTTTCTCTGATGTCGGCTGTCTGCCAGCTCCCACCAGCCCAAGGTCTGTGTTGTTTTGCGGCCTCTGGGCTGGGGAGCAGATGAGGCCGGGGGGGCTGGTGAGAGCCCAGGACACTCCCCTCTGCCGCTCTGGGGGGGCCAGGTTGGGGGCCACACACCCAGGTGCTGGACCTCCCCCGGAAGAGCTTGGAAGCCAGGGGACCAGCCGTCTACACGCGTCACTACTTCCTCTCTCATCCCAACACTCCCTGTACTCCCACGTGCGCACACAAACACATGTGAGCATGTGCGCACGCACACACACACACGTGAGCACACAAGAGCCCTGACCTGGGCATCTGTGGACCTCAGGGCCCTGGTGCTTTGTGCCACGAGCCTTCCCAAGCCTGCCCCTGCTGTCCCTGTGCTGAGACCCAGGGCCTGGCCCCGCCTCTGATCTTGCTGTGCTCTGTGTCCTTGAACAAATCACTTATCCCCACCGGCCTCGGGTTCCTCCTCTGAAGAACGGGGTCAGAGACCTCTGCCCTGCGGCAGCCGCAGGCAGAGCAGCAGTGCGGTCACATAAAAATGCTGGGAACCTCTTGTTCTCTGTCCCCCAGGCCTGCTTTCCTTCCCACCCCCTGCCGCTCACCACTCAGGCAGCCACGCCACCAAGGAGGAGGCCCCAAAACCCCTCCACATGAACCCCAGGCTGATGTAGACACCACTTCAAAGCTCCAGATGTTTTGTTATAATTGTGGCAAAATATGCATGATAAAATTGACCATCTTAACCGCTTTTGAACGTACCGTTCAGTGAAACATATTTGCATTGTCACGGAACTGTTAGCACCATCCATCTCCAGGATTCTGTGCCATTAAACATGAACCCCCTCCCGCCCCTCCCCCAGCCCTGGCACCCACTGTCCCACTCCAGGTCTCTGTGACTTTGACTCCTCTGGGTCCCTCAGATAACTGGAATCTGTAGCGTTAATCTTTCTGTCACTGGCTCATTTCATTCAGCGTAATGGCCTCCGAATTCATACAGATTGTCACCTGCGTCAGCATCCCCTTCCTTTAAAAGACTGAAGCCCTAGACAGGTTTTAGACAGTTGTAGAGAGGACAGAATCCCCTGCTCAGGCTCATCCTGATGCAGGATGTCACTTCCAAGCTGTCCCTGACCACACTCACACACATGTGCGCACAGACACACTGTAAAGGGTTCCGTGCTCAGGGAGAGCGGGATTGGGCCAGTGAGGCCACACGTGGAAGTCCCAGAGCAAGGTGTGTGCCTGCCTCTTCCCCCAAGCGGCTCCTCAGAGCTGGGGGCTGTGAACCAGACTCACAGTGCAGTCAGGAGATGGGCAGGTTGCTGGGCAGTGCCAACAGCAACGATGAGGAGGCACCGAGGCCTTGCAGAGCCCAGCGGAGGCCTGTCTTGGGTCATCAAAGAAGGTTTCCTGGAGGAGACCGAACCCTAGTGAGGGCCTTGAAGGCCGAGTGGGAGCTGGCTGTGCAGGCAGAGGGAACAGCATGTGTAGAGGGCGTGCCAGGAGAGCCTGGGGACTCTGGGGGCCACGGCATGCTCTGTTGGCAAGGAAAGGGGACTTGGGCTACATCAGAACCTGCTACCCTTGTAAGGGTCGCAAGTGCACGCAGAGGCTGGTGGGAGGTAATCCTTGACCCCCACGCACAGCATTCTCTGTGTGCGGGAGGCCAAGGGAGAGCAGACCCGCTGTCACCTGGGAAGGGTGAGTGGGCACCGCCCCCTGCCCACCTCACTGACTCCTGTACCCTGCAGACCACGTACAAGGGCAAGTCCTCCTTCCAGACCTACTCCGACTACCTGCGCTGGGAGAGCTTCCTGCAGCAGCAGCTGCAGACATTCCCCGAGGGCTCGGCCCTGCGCAGAGGCTTCCAGACTTGCGAGCACTGGAAACAGATCTTCATGGAGATTATAGGTAAGTGACAGCCCTGTCCCCCACCCCTCAGCCTAGGGTCCGGTGGCAGCCGATGTGGAGGGGCAGGGACGGGGAGGTGACCTGGGGTGGGCAGGGCAGGGCCTGTCCGAGCTACGGCCTGTCGTCTCCTCAGTCCTGGCCAAGATCTCGGTAGCAACCGGAAAGGCACAGCGGCCAGGAGCACCAGTCGGAGGCCTGAGTTTGGGTCCCCTGCTCTGGGGTATTTAGCCACATTCTTTGATCTGGAATCCGGCCACCTAGAAAATAACAGGGATCGCCATGTGGCAGCTCTCTGTCATGATGGGCCTTCCCAGTACCACGCCCTGTGCCGAGGGCCTGACCCGTGTTCTCCCTAAACTCCAAACTAGGCCTGTGGGGTAGGGGCTGCCAGCGCCCTCTTTTACAGGTGAGGCTCAGGGAGGTCATGGCTGACCCAGAGTGACACAGCTAGTGGTGACCGTGTCCACCTGGGCAACCCCAGTAACCTCTGAACCTCGGAGGGGAGGGGGGTCTGGAGGCACCCCACCCACGAAGCCCCCCTGAGGACCCTCTTCTCTTGCCTTCCAGGGGTGCAGAGTGCCCTGTACGGCCTGGCCCTGTCCTTGCTCATCTGTGTGGCCGCCGTGGCCGTGTTCACCACCCACGTGCTCCTTCTGCTGCCTGTGCTCCTGAGCATCTTGGGTATGTGGGCAGAGGGGTGACAGGCATCAGGCTGTGGGGCCACGGACGGGCAGGGGTCTTGCTAGTGGCCTCCAGGCAGCAGGTTTCTCTCCACCCTTAACTGTCACATCTCCTCGGCGAAGGTTTCCCAACCGCCCCCACCTCCCCCCCCAGGCAGAAAGACCCTCTGCAGCGGGCGCGCATAGGACTGTCCCCCACAAGCGTGTGGGTAGTAGCTCCGGCCCAGTGACACCTTGCCGCACCCATCCCTCCCCCGGAGTGTCCGCTTCTCCCTGGCCCTGGCCTTCCTTGCCCTTCTTGTCCCCAGAGGTGGGGGCTCCTCTCTAGGCTTGGCCCCATTCCCCAGGGGCCCTCTGAGTTCGCCCACCACCCCTCCTGGACTGTGTGGGTGAGGCTGGGTCCAAGCTGCCTCCCCTCTGTCACCTCCCCCCTGCCTACTGCAGGCATCGTCTGCCTTGTGGTGACCATCATGTACTGGAGCGGCTGGGAGATGGGTGCCGTGGAAGCCATCTCCCTGTCCATCCTGGTCGGCTCCTCCGTGGATTACTGCGTCCATCTGGTTGAGGGCTACCTGCTGGCCGGAGAGAACCTGCCCCCCCACCAGGCTGAGGTGAGCACCCTGCCAGTCCTGCCCCAGCACATCTCCCGTCCCCAGTGCAGCTCAGGGACCCCCCAAGGGCAGCCGGACATCCCTGGTGCCCGGCTCCCACCCAGACTCTGTTCTAGGGCTGAGGTTTCCACGGCCAGTCTTCACACCCAGGGGCCTCGGACTTGGCCTTGGGTGGGTCCCTCCCCCAGCCTGTTTCTCTAATGAGCATAAGGGGTTGGACCAGAGGACGCCCAAGGGCCCTTCCTGCTTCCCTGAGTCTAAGTCTCATTCTCCAGCCTGGGGAGCAGAAGGGGCTGTTCTAGTCATGGCTCTGAGGCCACCAACCACCCATCCGGACCTCTGTGGCTCAGTGAGAACGTGCTCACTTGCTGTGTGCCGACACCAGCTCTGGGTCTGGTACAGTTTTTGTTTTTTCCTAACCTGGAGTCGTGGCACTGTGAAAACACTCATAAACACATAAATCAGTTATGTGTTTAGGTGCTTCTGGTCAAAAGAAAGAGCTCCCTTCCAATCAGGGCCATTTATGAGGACCTACTGTGCAAATCAGTCTTAGCCTGGTCCTCATAGCAACCTTTAAGCATCTGCCTGAGCACCCTCTTCAGGGAATGGGTTCATCTTAGCACCGACTCTTGAGGGGCAGGTGCCGTTACCGGCCCCATTTATGGAGGCAGAATTGGGGGCCTCCAGGAGCGGGTTGGCCCCAGGCGGGGAGGGATCCTGCTGGCGTGTCAGTCCCTGGCCCCAGCTTTTGCCCTCACCCCACACCCAGGACGCCCACTCACAGCGTCAGTGGCGGACACTGGAGGCCGTGCGGCACGTGGGAGTGGCCATCGTCTCCAGCGCCCTCACCACGGTCATCGCCACGGTGCCCCTCTTCTTCTGCATCATCGCCCCGTTTGCCAAGTTCGGCAAGATCGTCGCGCTCAACACGGGTGTCTCCATCCTCTACACGCTCACCGTCAGCACAGCCCTGCTCGGCATCATGGCCCCCGGCTCCTTCACCCGGACCAGGACTTCCTTCCTCAAAGCCCTGGGCGCCGTGCTCCTGGCGGGGGCGCTGGGGCTGGCCGCCTGCCTCGTGCTCCTCTGGAGTGGCTATAAGATCCCCCTGCCCACTGGGACCTCCCTATAGCACTGACACTGGGTCCTGACTCATGCACCTTTTGCCCAGCAGGCGTGGGACGAGGCGCTTGTTCTCTGGCCCCAGAGACACATTTCCTGGCTCGGCTCTAACTCGCTCTGTTCCCAGGCCTGAGCTGGGAAGGCACCGAGTCGCTCAGCGTGGGAGCCGATGCTCACCGGTGTGGCCCGTACTGCCTTCATCACAGCGCTCAGCCAGAGTGGGTGGGAAGCCGGCTACCACCGTGCCAGACACCCCCTGACACGGGAAGAGTCCAGCCCCTCTCCATGCCGGGTCACCGCGCGGGTGTCCCTCTCATGCTGCCTCAGTGCTGACAGCTTTCCTACGTGGGTGTTACAGGGCCCCATTCTACAGATGTGAAAACTGAGGCACCAAGAGGCAAACTGACTGACGTGTAGCTGGGTCAGTGGCAGAGCCCAGCCACCTCCTGAGCCCCATGCTTCCCTCGGGGAATTTGCTGGAAGAGCACAGCAGGTTTAAGGACAGGGGCCTTGCACCCTCTGTCCTATTTTCCTGTTCCCCCAGCTTTATGGCAGCCAGTGCTGGGTGGTCCTGTGGTCCCTCCCAGAGACCGGCCTGGGGTCCTGCATGCCTGACCCCCGGCCCCAGCCTCGAGAGGCTCCTTCTCCCTGGGGGCTGCAGGGCCCCAACACAGCCTTCCTCACTGATCCAAGTGCCCAGCTCCCCCACTCGACTGTGGGGCTGGGACTGGGGGAGGCAGCCCCTGGGAGACGGGGGCTGACTGTGCCTGCCGGCCATCTCACCGCGGATGGCTCCTGTCCCAGCCGCCGTTAGCACGAACATTGTAACATCGCTGGCTCCACCACATTCTTAAAATTGTGATAACTAAGTGTTCGCAGGCTGCCTGACCAGAAGCTGTCACGAGGTGGGGGTGGGCCCGGGCCCCCAGGGACAAGGTCCCAGAGTGTTCTGCATGCTGGGGTGACGTTGGAGGCTTTGGGTAGCTCTGTGAGAGTGGGGCTCAGCAGATGTGCCTTCTTTGAAGGGGCTCCTCTGGATCCCCTGCTGGGGCATTTTTGAGGACCTCTGGCATGCCGGGTGCAGCACCAGGTACTGGCCTCCTTGCCCGCTGGGCTTTAGGAAGCCTCACAGAGACTAAGTGGGAACTGAGCCCTGAGGGTAAGAAAGATGTCAAGGGTGATCTCCAGGCAAGCTCACCTGTAAATATTAGCTGGGGAGGCTGGGGATGCAAGACCGAAGTGCAACACCACATCCCCGCTTAGTGCATGCCTGAGACCAAGCAGGGACTCAGTATTTGTGTCAGGAACAGTAGACCTTTGGACACTCCCTTCCCCCCGCCCCCCCATCTATGTCAGACAGACACTGAGCAGTTAATGGTCCTAGTTACCGTGCAAGACGTTCTTCTGGGGATTTGTATCAATCTGCTGGGGCTGCCTTAACGAAATGCCACCACCCGCGTGGACTTAGACAACAGAAATTTATTCTCTCGCAGCTCTGGAGGCTGGAAGTCCAAAACCAAGGTGTCAGCAGGGTGTTTCCTGCTGGAGGTTCCAAGGGAGAATTTGTTCTGGGCCTTTCTCCTGCCTCCTGCTGGCTGCTGGCAGTCCTTGGTGGTCCTCAGCTTATAGACATCATTCCAACCTCTGCCTCTGTCTTCTCATGCTCCTCTTTTCTCTGGGATGTTGACCTCACCTTCCCTTTATAAGGACACCAGTGGTATCAGAAGAGGGTCTATCTTAATGACTGAACTTGATCATCTGCAAAGACCTTATATCCAAGTAAGCTCACCTGCATAGGTACCAGGGTTAGAGTTTCAGTGTGTCTTTGGGGCGGACATTTCAACACAGAACAGGGCTCAGCCTGCATCAGGTCCGTCATGAGCCTTACGGACTGGGTGCTAGCATACCCATTTTGCACACCGGGAAACCAAGGCTCTGTGAGGTGGACTTGGCCAGGTCACACAGCTAGTTAAGGTGGAACCAGACTTTGACCCCAGCCAGCCTGCCCCAGGATATATGCTCAGCCACGAAAGGCATTACCACCTCTAGGAGGATTATAACAAAGCCTGATGATGAGGACATTCAAGGGGGGTGGTCACATCGAGTGAGAGGCCTGTTGTTGGAAAATCTTGGATGAAAACCATTGAATGTGTACAATACTTCACACTTAAGTGCTTTTTCATCAGCCTAAAGCGTAACCTGGGCCCTCGGAGGCCCAGCAAAGAGCACTACGGCCCGGGGCAGGTCATGCTGGGGACCACACAGCCCTGAAGGGGCTGCTCAGGAATTCAGGCCGGGGTGGGGGTGAATGCAGCGTTCCACAGGGTGGGGGACCCTTACTACAGGGTTGTGCCCTTTCCAGTGATCAGCGCTGTGGGAGGAGCAGGCAAGCTCCTGGACGAAGTTCAGGTGGGGAAGGGGGTGACCCGGAGGCAAGTCAACAAGACACCCCAGAAGGTCTGGGAGAAAGGACTGCCCGGTCTCTCCAATAACCTCTCCCAGCCTCTGCCCGGCCTCTCCAATAACCTAGTTTTAAAGCCGAGGCAGAGTCGTTTGCATATCATTTGCATGCAGTCCAAATAATGCCTATTTGTAAAGAAACCCTCAATTAGCCCATTTCCTTTTAAGGAACAGCTCCTCTTCCTTCCCCTTGGCCTCTGTTTTTTTCAGTGTTGTGGGGGTATTGAGCAGGCAGCCCCACAGATGACGAGGGCTGCCCTGCCTAGGTCCTATTCTGGGGACCCCTCTAACTCTCCAGTGAGCTTGGCTCCCATTTTACAGATGAACACCTGGGGCCCAGAGGGGAGGGCAGTTTTGGCTGCACCAGGCCTCTCCCGCCCCGCCCCCACCTCCCTACCAGGCTCCCCCTCTGTGGCTGACATTCTCTACTTCGGATCTTTATTTCCTCATCAAAGCTGACCTGTTCTGATCCCTCAGGCCCTGTGTGGTGACCGTTCTGTCCCGCTCCCGGCCAGGAATGCACTCCCCATCAGGGGCGGGGGCCGAGGCAAGGCTGAGGGACGGATGTGAGTGACTGTTTGGGCCCACACACCTGGCTGTCTACTTGCCTCCAAATAACTCCCCCTTTATCTTGTTTGTGAATAGTGGCACGCAGAGTCCCAGAGGCACTAACTCCCATGAAAAGAACCTTGACCTTCCTTTGCTACTGATGCACAGCTCACGGTCTTAATGAGCTTTCGCTGAGCATTAATGAGATGCCCTTCATTAGCTCGGGCGCAGCACTTATTCTGGGGTCTGGGAAGATGTGCAGGCATTCAGCAGGTCAAGGAGGGCCACGGGGCACAAGGGGACACCAGCAGAGAGAGACCCTTATCACTTGCAAACGTTCCCTGAGCGCCTGCTTCTCTCCCTCCTTCCTTTGGAGGCCAGGAGATATTCCTGAGAGCCAGCTTTTTTTGGAGTGCCTATTGTGTCCCAGCTCCTAACCATGCATTCTTGAGAATTCTCACAGCATTCCTCAGAAGGGAATGTTTTTGTTCTGTTTCACAGCTAAAGGACATTGAAGCTCAGAGATAAGAAGTAACTGGCCTGAGGTCACACAGCTTGTGAGAGACAGAGCTGGGCTTCCCACCCAGGGCTGTTGGCTCCTGACTATATGTTCTCTGTCCCCTACAGCCTCTCAGCATGCACCACCTTTGACCTGAGGACCAGCTGACCAACGTCCCTCAGTGGCTGTCCCCCACCTGTGTGCTACTCTCAGAGAAAGGAACACCAGTTCTAGAGTTGAGAGTCCAGTGTCCAAGTCTTAGCTGCGGCCCTGCCTGGGTGACCTTGAACAAACCACTGAATATTGATCTAATCCTTTGGGAAATGGCGGGGGGTGGGGGGACAAAATGACGTCCAGAGCTCCGAATCCTTCCATTGCTCTGTTGGCGGAATTGGAGTCTCCTGAAGTCTACCATCGGTGGCTGTCCCGAGTCTCTCTCGTTCTCATCACTATTCACATCCAATAGGCAGAAGAATGCCCATTGGAGCTGTGTGTTCATTTGTTCAACAACTTCCTTGCTGAGCACCTACTGTGTGCCAGGCACCATTCCAGGCCTCAGTGATACAAGGGAACGCAAACCCAGACCCAGACCCTGACCTCCTGGAGCTTACTGTTGAGGTAGGAAAAAATAATAAAAGAACTCCTTGGGATGCCTGGGTGGCTCAGTCAGTTGAGCATCCGACTTCGGCTCAGGTCATGATCTCACAGTTTGTGAGTTCCAGCCCCACATTGGGCTCGCTGCAATCAGCTTGTTAGCGCAGAGCCTGCTTCAGATCCCCTGTTCCCTTCTCTCTCTTTGCCCCTCCCCCACTTATGCTCTCGCTCAAACAATAAAGAAAACATTTAAAAAAAAAAAGAACCCCTCAAATATATAACCACAAACCGAGGGCGGTGAGGGAGAAGAGTGAGTGGTAAGGGCACGAAGCCATGGGGCTGGGGCTGGCAGAGGGGTCCTTGAGTAGTGGTTTCTGTGCTGAAATTTCAAGGCTGAGGACCAGTTTCCTTGCCTCTGGGGAGTTGATCCCACCAGACACAGGCCTCCTTGAGCCAAAGAACAGCCTACTGCAGGCTGATGTTAAGGCAAAAAAGAAGAGATTCATTGGATCTTCAAGGGGGCAAGGCTGGAGCCTTCTTGGGGCAGCAGACATGGAAAGGGGTGATACGCTGGCCCAGGAGAGAACATCTGGCTCAGAGTGACACACACAACCCACCAGGTGAATCAAGAGGGAGGTGAGCAAAGCCCGTGGAGTGGCCCTCTGCACAGGGCTCTCAGGTCAGCCTCGGTGACTTCAGAGAGAAAGCTGCTCAGGGAGACCCAAGTCTCCTTTGCCTCCGGGGCCTCTCGAAGGGTTCAGAGTGGTGGTCACAGCCACTCCAGCAGGCTAAATACCACACTGCCTTTGGTAGTGGAGGCTCAGTGGAGTCCTGTGAAATGCTAACCACTCCCAACAGATATAAAATATGAGCCCGGCCTCCCGCATCCACACACCACTGTGCCTGAGGGGCTCAGGCTGGCATGGAGTCTGATGTCTTAGCCCAGCCCTGCCCTCCAAGGCTGCCTGGATCTGCCTCAGAGACTAGGTCTGCATCCTGAGACCAGACTGCAGCAGCTGGTAGAGTGTGCTTCCCAACCACAAAGAGGTGCTCAGCCCGCCCCCCCCCCACACCACATCCCCAAGAGAGGGGCTCAAAGGGAGCTTCTTCCCTCCCTCTATCCTCTTCCCAAACTTTACTATCTCCTTCTTGGTTTCCCCACCTTTAATCTGTCTCCAGTACAAGCCCATTCTTCCCTCTTCTGGTCACTGTGCCTTGATTTTTTTCTTTGAGGATCTTCCCCCATCTGGACATGCAGTGCAGGTGAAGCTGAGGCCACCTTTCCCCATGCACACACACACATTTCCCCAATTACCCCCTTACAGCATCCCCACTCCTCCATCAGATGAGTGGGTGTGTAACCCAGGCCTGGCCAATCAGCGCATTCCATCTCCTGACCATCGTGATTGGTGGAAGGATGGGCACCTGACCCAAGCCGTCCAATGAGTGTCTTTCTCGGGACTTTGCTGGAATCATGGGAAAGATGTACTCTCTTTTGACTGGTAGTCCCAGGTTGTGGGAGGAGAGCCTGGAGCCTGCCTTGAGGCCAAAACAGAGGAAAGCAGAGCTAAGGGTAAAAGTCAAATTTCTGATAACAATACTTAACCCTCTGGATCCAGCCATGCCTGAAGCTAAACACACCTAGATTTCTTTCTTAAGCAACAAATCCCCTTCTCCTTAAGCCACTTTGAGTAAGGTTCCTTTTCCCTTTAAATCAAGAGTCCTAACTAAACAGCCCCCCACCAAAGGCTTCTAGGGTTGCTATTATTTACAGGCTTAAGCCCCAACTCTTTCACATAATTCAAAGCCCATCATGACGTGGCCTTTAGCCTCCCTTCAAGCTCACCTCCTTCAAGGTCCTCCAGCCATCCTAGACTCTTCATCTGCCCCAGATATTCCCCATCTCCATTCTGGATTATGTGCACATGTCCCCCTCACTTATCCCCATTAACGCCTGTCAAACTCTGACCTGTCCCTCAAGGCTCGGCTCAGATGCCACCTTCTCCATGAAGGCTTCCACTTCTCTCTCGTGGCTCTTTGCTGTGGCTCATGGCTCTAGCATGTTCCATGCTATCATGAGTCATGTCCACATCTACCTTCCTGGCTGACAATATACTTTTGAGAAAGGAAAAAGCTGTGCCCACTCCTATGACTGCCCAAGGAAGCTGGACTCTATCCCAGGGGAATGGGGATATAATGAAGGGTTCTTTAAAACGGGGCACCATTCTAAGCTTATCCAATTGGTAAAAATCTAAACGTTTTAGATTTAGCCTCAACACACTCTGTTGGCAAGGCTATGGAGAAACAGGCTCCCTTAAGCATTGCTGGTAGGAGTATAAACAGCCATCATGGAGAGTAATTTGGCAATAACTATCAAAATCACAACTGCATGATCCTTTTGACTAAGCGAACCCACTTCTGAGAATTTAGCCTGCAGATAAACATACACTGGTCAAGTGTAGATGTTAATCACTGAAGCCTTGTCTGGTATAGCAAAGGACTGGGGGCTCCTAAATGTCCATCAACACAGGGACCAATGAAATAAATTAGTCTCTGCAGACACTAGGATACTCTGTAGCTGTAAAGAAAGAACAAGAAGGCTATGTGCCAACATGCGAAATATCACCAAGCTACATCAAATAGGGCAACGTGGCAAAACAGTGTGTAAAATGTGCTAACTTATGCGTTTAAAAAAATAGGTAGGTGAGAGGATATATACTCATTTTTGCTTGTATATGCATAAAGAAACCCTGAAGGAAGCATAAGAAAAGCTAAAATACTTGTTACCTGTGGGCATGGTGGGGGCTGTGGGGTACCAGGCAGATGGTAGACAGTATCTGGAAGAAGACTTTTTTAATAAATCNTTTTTTTTTTTTTTTTTTTTTTTTTTTAAGCAGAGGAGATGTGGCTTTCATCTGCTCCTTAGAGAGCTCACTCTGGCTGCAGGACAGAAGGTGGACGGGAGGAGGGTCGAGCGAGGCAGGGAGAGCAGTGAGGAAGGAGGGAGGGGGCACTCTCCACCCAGAAAAAGCATCTACAATTATCAGCTGAAGTGCTCTGAACCCAGGCACGGCCAGGAGCTGGTGGGGCCGGCAACAGCCTCCTTGCCTCCTTCTCTAAGCAGAAACATGAGACAATCACCTGCTCTGAAGACAAAGAATTTAATCAGAGCCTTTGGAGGGATGGGAAGTGTGGCACTGCCTGATGCCCCTTCCTCTCCCCCTTGGAGTTGAGCAGGCAGAGGGAATGCTTGGTAAGGCCACAGGGTGATAGAAAAAGGCTGGGCTGGGCTATGTGTCCGTGCTGGTGTGGAGTCCTAGAAGTCAGGTTTTGTGTCCTCATTCTGCATCCACTAACTGTGTGAATTTGAGCAAGTCACTTGCTCTATTTTAACCTGTTTGCTCATCCATTAAATAGTATAATCCATGGGGTGTGCTTATTGCATTTTAAATGAGGTAATATAATGCCAAGGGCGTAGCCATAGAGATACCTGCTAAACCATCATCACTATCATCATCATTGTTATATAACAGATTTCTCCCAACCCAGGGTAGCATTTATGTGCTTAGAGTTGCAAAGCACTTCAATAAATAGGGACTATTTGCTTCCCAATTAGTTTTTCTCCAACTGTGAGTGGAATGTTTTTCTTGTCCCATTGACGCTGGGTCTGGCCATACAACTTTGCACTGTCTACCAGAATGCTGGCAGGAGTGAAGCAAGCAAAGGCTTGAAATATGTCTGTTTGAGGGGACTTGCCCTCTGAGCTTCTGCTTCTTCAGGAGAAAGATGTGCCCCAGGGAGCCCACTTGTTCTAGGAGGCTGAGAGATATGTGGAGCAGACTGGACCCAAACAGTAGTCTAGAGCCAAGCAAAGCTAGTCCTAGAGTAGATCATCTGACTCTCAGCTGACACTGTAAGTGATTGTTATTTTAAGCCACTGGGTTCCGGGAGATTTGTTTTGTAGCATTATTGTAGCAATAGCTGACTGAATGAGCATTGGCCATTACTTCCAGAATAAAGTTGAAGGTCCTTCACATAGTCTTCGAATTCCGTTAGGATCTCATTGACAACTTCCCTGTTTTTAACTCACACTACTGACTCCACTTTGCACCTCGGGTCTCAGTTGAACCAATCTTATTTCAGTCTTGATGCATATGGTGCTCTGGCTCACCTCTAGCCTCTGCAGCAGGCCATTCTCCCTGCTCGGAACATTCCTCTCCCTACTGCACCTTGATAGCTCCTTCCTAACCTTTGGGACTCAGCTTCTTCCAGGAAGCCTTCATTACTGCCCCCAGGATGTGACCCCACAGCCCTTTGTATTTCTTGTGCCCTGTGTTTTTAGTGACCTTCTACTTGTCTCTCCCCATGAGGAAATACTCCATGAAAGCAAAAGATCGAATATCCCCAGTTCCTGGCATAGAGTATATTCATTGTACATATTTGCTGACTGAATGAATTTCCTGCCCCTTCCAAGCCTCCGTCTGCCTACCTGTAAAATGGGAACTATCTCATCAGAACTGGGGCAGAAGGATGCCCTTCCTTTGCTTCTCTACAGGGGGATGAATTAACAGGTGCATTTTACTCTCCAGCAACTCTGCATCCTTCCTTGCCTTCAGCCTCCTCCCCCACCTCTTGTCAAAGGGACTGGAGGTCAAGGACGCGGTTTCTCAGCAGATCAGTGAAGCCTTTGTTCTGCACAAGCTTACCTGACAGAGATGCTGCTTGTACTTATCTGGCTTGTGTGGGGAGAGGAGAAGGGCTTCCGACCACGCTGTGCCCAGTCACTCCACTCTGCCTGCCAGAGTGCCTTCAGGCAGATCTGCCTTCCCTTGGTGAGAACAGGCAGAATTCTGCAGGGAGGGGTGGAGGAAGGCTGAGATACAACTGAGTCCCTTGCACATGCCCTGAAGTCATGTCAGCCCTACCACACCCCCTGAAAGGAAGATTGTATCCCCATTTTTCAGAGAAGAAAGTGAGTCACCCATCCACACCCAGTGGTGGGATTCTAACCCAGGCTGACTCCAAGGTCAGTTTCTACCACATGCAATTGCCTCCACCCTGAGCAATGACCTGGCATGGCTCAGTGGTGCAGATGGCATCAAAGGAAATAGAGAGCATAGGTGACATTATTATAATAAAAAAAGACACCCTAAAATGTGTGTAGACTACGCAATCCACAAAAGGGTATCTCACCAGTTTTGCACAACTTTGCAAAGCAGCTTATTATCACCCCGTTTTACAGAGGAGCAAACAGAGGCTCAGCAAGATGAAGTGATTTCTCCCAATAGCTCACAGCAAATGGTAGAGCTGAGGCAAGATTCCTCCCACCTTTGTTCCCTGGATCACTGAACTCCAGAGGTCCCACTCAGGGATTCTGAGGCCCTTGCCCCGGGGGCACTTGGGACATCTGATACCTCGGAACAGGTCCTTATTCCATGGTGTGGTAATCAGACCATCAAGCTTCCTGGATTCCACCTATAGCTGTGCAGCTTTGTGAAAGACACGTGATCTCTCTGAGTCTCGGTATACTAGTTATCTATTGCTGCCTAACAAACCACTTCAAAAACTAGTGGCTTAAAACAATAGCCACTTATTTAGCTCATGATTCTGTAAGCTAATTAAATTAAGCTGGGCTCATCTGGGTGGTCTTCTGATGCTAGAGGCTCCTTCATGTGTCTGTAGTCAGCTGTAGGTTAGCTGAGTGATTTTGGTTTGGGGGCTTGGCTGGCTGTCAGGCTGGGGGAACAGGGGTCGTGGGGCCATATGTCACTCACCAGGTTTGTTCACAAGGCAGCGTCATGGTTCCTGGAGAATGAGCAGGAGTGCACAAGACCTCCTGTTATGGCTTGAGTTGTGTTCAACCCTCCTGTTATGGGTTGAATCCCTGAAGACGGATTATCCAGCTTTGTTTTAGAAAAGAGAGAGAAAGCAAGGGTGGAGGGGAGAGAAAGGACATATACATTTGCCAACCCCAAAATGCAATTTATAAAATGAAAATCTGGTGTGACATTCTACTAAATTAACAATTTATAGATAATTCACTATGCTTATACCATTAAGCAAATACACTTTAAATTGATTTCAAATTAGTGGGCTAATGATTTCCCCCAGGTCCGGTCTCTGCCAGCCCCCCAGTGCAGTGTTTTTAATAAGAGGTAGGTGTGCAATAACGGCCTCTTTATTCCATAATTGAAGCCATAATTGAACTTGAGGTCATATCCAAGGGCCCTATTGATCTACATAGAGAGGGAAAGTGCTGACAGTGACCATCTTCAGGCCAAAGAGGCGGGGTGGGCCAGGGGAGAATCCTGCAGCTGTGGCAGATTTGAAGCTCGCTTTTTGTATGACCTGCAGGTAGCCTTGATGGCTGATGAGGAAGTTAAATAACCTTGAGACAGGCAGAGCTCTTAATTCCAGTCCTGCAGGGACTCCCTAAAGGCATATCAAGATATGTGTGACCCTCCAAGATTCCCAGGGCCCCAAGGTGAACACTGCACCCTCTCTTGTCTCACCATGCCTACCTAACTCCCTAGTTCAAAGGAATCCAAGCCAAGGTGTACCACAAGTGTGCTCTACTTTCCTTTCTCATCCTGAGTTTCAAGTCCTTTAACCCTCAGCTCAGCCAAGATCTTCTCCAACCCCAACTCAGAAAGGCAGGATGGAAGGTCGTTGGTTCTTATTGACGTAGTTCTGATTGCTTCCATTTCATAGAGCACAAACCATTATCCATCTCTACTGCTACTTCCAAAGGGGCTGTAAGAACTTTCTCTCCATCTCAAGAGAACATCGGAGTCTCATTTTATTCTTTATCAGTCATTTTGGCTGTTCTGAACCCAGAGATCTTTTGTCCAAAGGGTATGCCTGACAGAAGGAAGTGGGGAGGGAAGCAGAGAGGAAAAATGAGAAATCCAGAGGGAAAAAACGAAGAGTACGACAGACCAACTGTTAAAAAAAAAAAAAAAAAAAAAAAAAAGAAAAAAAACAA
>NW_027530007.1:940791-942787 GCF_008692635.1 Crocuta crocuta | reverse complement strand
CAAAAGACAAACTTTAAAAAAAAAAAAAAAAAAAAAAAAAAAGAGCATAGAGCAACAGAGGGAGAGAAATTTTACAGAGGAGTAAATGTGTAATGGAAAATCTCATGACCTCAAGGTCAAGGAGAACAGCCAGGGAGGTGAGGCAGACTGTGGGCATTTGGTCTCCTAATGAATGGATCAGTGTTTAGGAAAAATCCGTAAAATACTCCATGTGTGCCCTTGAAATTGTTCAGCTGTCTATAATATAGTCCAAATTTGAACCCTAAAATTATCTAAACATTGTATACTGGCAGTAGATTAATGCTCCCAAGTCTCATAAAATCTAGACAAAAGACAAGAATGAAGAACAGAGGAGAAGGAGCTTGCTCTTTCCCTGGCACCTATCCCCATCCCGTTCTTGGAGCATAAAACTCCTTGCAGATTTTTAACTGACCTTTGAGTGTGTGAAGCTCCCAAGGTTCTTCCATTGCCCTGGCGGGGAGGTGGGGGGAGGTAAATACTATGCTCCTAGTTCTTCCTGGCCAGATTCTCCTCTCAGACATGTTGTACCTGGGGTGTGGAGGAAGGAGAAGGTTATTCATTCTAAGCTCTGCATCAACTCATTCACATTCCATTACAGGAGTCAGTCATGGTGATAACCAAAGAGAAGAGAGGTCTCAGAGAAGAATGTCTCTGGTTTCTAGGGAGAGATTAGTAGGGAATAGTTGTCTAATCAATATTGATCAATAAAATGTCCCAGAAAAATCTAAAGCCACATTATTTAAACAGAGTTTTCCCTAGAACATCTGTTGATGAAAAGAGTGAAGAAAGGCAAAATCACCAAGGAGAAATTCTTTTTTTTTTTTCAAAAAATGACTGTAAATTGATGCAACTATTATATATGTGTTTATATACATATACATACACTATGATCAGCAATTTCACTCTTGAGTATGTACTCTACATAAATGAGTGCTTTGTCCATCAAAAAGCATGCACAAGAAAGTTCACAGCTTTATTCATAACAGCCTCAAACTGGAAACAACTCAAACGTCCATCAACAGTAGACTGGGTCAATAGACTGTGGTTTATTCTCACAAAAGGGTATTATTCAGAAATAAAAAAGAATGAACTACTGATATGCAATGACATGGATAAATCTCAAAACATGATGCTGAATGAAAGAAGTCAGATATAGATGAGTGAATACATTTATATGAAGTTCAAGAACAAGAAAAACTAATCTATGGTGACAGATGTCAGAAAAGGGGTTACCCTTGGTGGGAGGCAGCATAAGGAAGTGGTGCTGAAAATGCTATGTATTTTATCTGGATAGTGGCTATACATACATGCACATTTTAAGCTGTATATTTAAGATTTGTGTACTTTATACAAGTTATTCCTCAAAAATATTAATAAACATTTTAAATGGTCACTCCACTCCATCAGTCCAAAATGTAAATCATCATATGTCATTCACTTCTCAAGGTCCATAAAATCACAAACCTTTGTGCTTTATTTTCCATCTTGAGGGAAATGAAAACATACTTGCTCATTGTGCAAGTGAGGATAATGAGACATGGGATCTTCCAGCAGAGGTACCACCACAGACCACACAGTATAAGGTTGGACTGACAGATGTCATGGTGAGTGCAGACTATGAACCACGATCTGGGGCACTTCTGTCCTTCCTCATGGCATTATTGATGTGGTGCGCAATGCCTGAGGCTGGACATGCCCCTTGGAGCTGCCAAAAGGTCTCATCATCCCATAGCCCTGCCACTCTCTCCCTAGAGCAGAATAGGATGACTGTCACAGCAGCTCCTGGATTAATTTAAAGACATACCAAATTAGAATTGAATTATAGTCCAGCCTTGTGATTTCCAACAGCTATTATTGCAGTGACCCAACTATGCTTGGTGACCATACGCCGCGGGTAGCTCCCAGAGGCTATTTCAGCACCTCGGACAGAGGTAGGCCCTCGCTAAGCCCGGGTGCCCAGCTGGGGGGGGGGGGG
>NW_027530007.1:881259-940717 GCF_008692635.1 Crocuta crocuta | reverse complement strand
GTCTATTATTTCAGCACCAGGGACAGCGACTCATGCATTAAATGGGTATGGAAATAGACTGGGCTTGCGAAACGTGTTTGCAGAGAGCAATCTTCCCACAGTTTGCTATTTACACACAACGCTACTGCTTCCAGCTTTGTATAACAAATTAAATTCTGACAGCACTAAAAATGTATGTGTGATGAGAAGATTGGTTTGGAAAACACCCAACATTTACCTCCCTTCCACCTCCACCTCCTTCCTCCAACCCAGGTGTTTCCCACAGGACCTGCACTTCAGGGAATGCCCAGGTAAACGGGTTTCTCATAATTTAAAGTTGTCAGTGGAGTACATGGGTAGAAGGAAAGAACCCCTGGGACCAAACTTATTTTCCCTCTGAAACGTACATACAAGAATACCTTCCTCTCTGAGAGAGTGAAAAGCGAGGTTATTTAGAGATCTTTCCTTCAATATTGAAAGTCTGCTGTGTGCCAGGCCTTGTGCTAAGCACTTGAGAAATACTGATGAGCCAAATAAATTCCCTGCTCTCATGGAGCGTACAGCCCAATGGGAGGAAAAGACAAAAACTACATAAATATGTCAATAACTAGGATAATTTCAGTTCACTGTAAGTTCTACGAAGAAAATAAGCAGAGAAATGGGCTGTATGGTGACTGGGTGAGAACTACTCTACCTAGGGCCATCAAGGAAGGCTTCTCTGAGAGATGATGAATGAGTTGAGTTTTGAACAATGAGAAGGAGCCAGACTTGTGAAGAGCTAGCAGAAATACTTTCCAAGAAAAAGGTGTCACAACTGCCTTGGTGTTCAGGTGGAAACAAATGTGGCATGTTCAGAGGGTGGAAAGGAGCCCAATGTGGATGGAGTATAGTCCGCGAGTGGAAGACCTGGAGGAAATAAGGCTGGAGAAATAGGAAGGAACTTGTCCACGTGGGCCTTGTGGGTCATATAAAATGTTTGGATCCGAAGCAGGGGAGTGACCTGACTTATGTTTAAAACAACCTGCCTTTTAACTGCTATGTGAAGAATGGACTGGGGAGGTGGGAGAGGAAGCTAGCAGACCACGTTGTACTTGTGCAATGGTCCGCTGAGAGACAATGGCGATTATAACCCTTCTCCCCTCCCATCATTTGCAATTTTATCTCCAAAATTAAGGATGCACTTCCCTGAGTCATCCATGCTCCCTTTCTCCAGTCCCTCTTATAACTAGTGCCACACACTGGTTATTGTGAGATATTATGAGAGAACATGCACAGGGTCACATATTATGGCTTGTTCCATTGAAAGAATGAATAAATGGTGGCTTCAGAGCCACTGTCTCATCTATTACCTCTTTTACACCAGTTTTTCTCACTCTCTCAATTCACGGGTTACTGCTTGAGGAGGAAGGATGTGCAGAGCACTTAATCCACTCCTCATGGCTTATCATCTGAGAAATAAGCCTTACCAAGCCAGTGGGAATTGTAGGCTCATGATGATGGGATGTCAATGGAGGAGACTACACACTATTGTATCTGTATATGCAGTGAACAAAAGCATGAACATATATGATATTTAAAACATTAATTTAACAGTGATATCACTTCTCAGACCAGCCAGAGGACCCAGGGAGACCACAAATGCATAATGTGCAAGTCTGTGCTCTAGGTTCATCAGCCATAAGTGCCTCGGGAAGTTGTATCCCATATAACCACCAGGAAGGGTGCACACTGTGCAATGAGAGGAAAAACAAAGATCACTTGGCTTAGTATCAGGGCCTCGGGCACTTGGTCTCATCTCATTCCCTAATTCACTTGAAGATGTCAGGCAAATCCTTTCCTTTCTCTGGGCCTCATTTTTCTCAAATGTAAAATGAGGAGATTTATTTGAACCTCATGATTTTCTCGCTCAAAAAGCCTCTAAATCTATAATGGCTCTAGAACCTTCATTTCCCACATTCTTTTGTATCTCCTCTTGTACTCCCAAAGTATGGAAAGCATGTATCATTGTGCCATTTTTCAGAATGAGAAAACTGAGGCTTCAAGATCACAAGGATGCCACAAATCTACCAACTGAATGAGAGAGGACTTAGATGCAATTACAATTTGCTCAGGTAAATCCTAACTCTTCCAGAAGGAGCTCATAGCCTTGCATTCTGCACAGCCCTCCTCACCTCACTCCAGACACCCTTCTCCCCTTCTCCCACTCCCTTCAAGTCCCTGCTGGGCCCTGGCTCTTCTGCAACCTCTCTGGTCATCATCAGGAGGTGTGCTGGTACTACAAAGATGCCTGTGCTCCATGCAGCCTCAGGTGGGTATGCATTGCTGTTTCAGTTTCAAGGTTACTAGCAAATCCCATCATGGCCAGGCCCTTCCACTGGGCTCATAATTTGGAATATGTCAGCTCATTAGCATGGGGAAAGGGAGGAAGATACCCTGGGCTTTATTCACCAGTCCTGATTTAGTAGATGTTCGCTTGCAGCTCCTGGGCTTTGGAGGAATTTGTGCCCCCGCCTGTGTGTGCCTGTGCTTGTTTTGGAAATTACCACTCACCCATACATATAAATCTGCAAGAGAGCCTCTTGTCATTTCTAATAGTTCCACAGACTGCACTGGGAGAAGGCTGAGCAGAGCTGAGGCTATTTTGGAGATGTCACGACCTCCATCTTTGTGTTAACATTAGAGGGGTCTTGACCACCCAAAGAGCTCATGTAATAGTTTCCAGGCATCAAGAGCTTGCAATATGCCCAGCATTGTACTCAGGGTTTCCCATGTATCATCTCATTTAATCCTCACATAACCCTATGATCTCCACATTTTAGATGAGAAGACTGAAGCTTGGAGAGATTTAAAAGACTTGTTCAATTTCACAGGAATGGAAAGCAGCTACCTTTAATTGCCCAACTTCTAGGTAATCTCCATGATTCTTGGATTCTTTAGGGAAATAAATCATGATGAGAGAAGAGGAAGGAATGGGAGTGATATGCTCCGTAAGAGGTGGATACTCCCCAAAGCAGTCTCTCACTATTTCTCCCCTGGGAGATGTTCTGCCTCCATCTGGAGGAAGTTTCTCCCCCGCAGAATGAGACTTGGGCTTAACATCTTGGTCCTTTTACTACCTTTGTAGTATGATCATTCCTCTCTCCCTTGCTTTATTGTTTAGAATTCTTTCGGTTGTGCCAGCAACATGAAAATCCTGGACAAGATCTGGTTAGGGGCATGACTCTACCCAAAGGCTCAAGCAATGTTGTTAGATCTCTGTCTCTTTCCAACTCTCAGCTCTGCCTATGCCTGCCTGGAGTCATTCTGCAGGTGGGCCTGCCCCAACCAGTAGCCAAGAGGGTCATCACAGGCCCAGAATTTTATACTCTCAGACAAGAAGAACACCATTACTGACTAACACACCAAGACTAAGTATATGTATATTGTATTTTTCCATTCATGGCCCCCACAGTATCTTAGGTTTTTTTACAACGGAACACTGACACTCCTTTCATCTCATGGTCAAGTTTGTCCCTTCCCCTTGAATCTGGGCAGACTTTATGGCTCCCTAGAGCACTCGAATATGGCAAAAGTATTGCCTTCTCTATTTCCAGGTCCAGCCCTTAGAAACTGGCAGCTTTGGGGTACCTGGGTGGCTCAGTCAGTTTAAACATCTGACTTCATCTCAGGTCATGATCTCACAGTCCATGAGTTCAAGCCCCACGTCGGGCTCTGTGCTGACAGTTCAGAGTCTGGAGCCTGCTTTGGATTCTGTGTCTCCCTCTCTCTCTCTCTCTGCCTGCTCCCCCCTCACTTGTGCTGTCTCTCTCTCTCTCTTCCCTTCTCTCTCTCTCAAAAATAAATAAACATTTTAAAAAAGAAGAAAAAGGAAACTGGAATCTTCTATTTGTTGCCTCTTGAGACTCTCACTTCTGAATCCCTGGGCCCCCATTTAAGAAGTTCAAGGCCACCATGTTGTGAGGAAGCCCAAGGCATGTAGAGAGGTCAAGGGCAGATGTTTAGTTAGAACAGCCCGAGTGGAGGTTAAAGTGGACAACCAGCATCACTACCAGACATGTGAGTGACATCGCATCAAGACGATTCCTGCCCCAATAGTGAGTCCTCCTTGGTAAAGTCCCAGACATCATCTAAGCAAAGACAAGTCATCCCTGCTGTGTCCTTTCCCAATTCCTGATCCACAGAATCCGTGATCATAATAAAAATGGTTGTTTTAAGCCACTAAGTCTAAGTGTACAAGGTTACACAGCAAAAGATAACTGGAATTTTATGTGTATGTGTGTGTGGTTTAGAGAGGTTGTTTCCCATAGGAATTAGAAGGCAGACAGATAAGCACATGAGACAAACAAACACTATATCTGACACCGGAAGAACTGCCCATGGGGCCCACCATTTCTTTTTTTTTTTTCTAATGTTTTATTTATTTCTAGGAGAGAGAGAGAGAGCGTGAGCAGGGGAGGGTCAGAGAGAGAGGGAGTCACAGACTGAAACAGGCTCCAGGCTCTGAGCTGGCAGTCAGCACAGAGCCTGACACGGGGCCCGAACCCACGAACCGCGAGATCATGACCTAAGCGAAAGTCGGACGCTTAACCGACTAAGCCACCCAGGCGCCCCGGGGCCCACCATTTCTAAATGTACCAACTTTCACTGCTGGCAGGAATGACTGTATGATAAAGACAATGTACACATTGGTCTGTTCCAGCATTGGGCCTCACATTGCCCAAGAAGCTTGGCAGAGGGTTAAAGCACTTTGCAAGCTCTTCTGTACATTCCCTCTTCCTCTCTCCAGTGAGCTGGCTGCTCCTCTAAGCAAAGTGTCCCCAAGCGGGGTCTCCAGCTGCCAAGTCCAGGGTTTCCCACTCACTTCTTTTTCCTTATAAATGCCCCCGAGTTGTACTATGTCAGTGGCATTGACCTTGAGGCCCCTGTCCCTAATACCCACCAAACCCAGGCCAGTCATTCTCTCAGCCCCTCCAGCCCATTCCTGGGCTCTTCTCACCCCCCTTCTCCCCCTACAACTTCCTGGATCCTGACTCAGAAACAGTCTCTAAATTCTGCTCCTTTTCTTTCTTTTCTGTGCTTATTCCTTCCAGGGGCTGCCTAACTGCCCTGCTTCTGAGCTTCCTCTCTCCTCTTTTCTGAAGACTTAGGTTCTCAACAAGTCCCAGGTCTGTCATCCCCTACTTGCCCGAGTCATCAACCCACGGGAAGAAATGGAACTGCCTCAGACTAAGAGCACAGTCAGCTGTGTGTCCCCCAGCACTGGTCAGTCTCACCGTGTCTCATTGTCCTGTCTGTAAGAGAGGTGACAATAGCTCCCATCTTGTGGGGTTGCTGTGAGGATTAAACAAGATAACCCAGCTAAAGGACTCTGCCCCTCGCTCCTATTAATTGAAATGAGACTAGGGTTCTAAAACTCCTTGTTCAAATACAAATTCCAACGGGGCCAGGTTTGTTCATGCTCATTCATGCGGGAGAAGAGACAGTGCCCATCACCCTCCTCCGGTTTCACAAAAACAACTCATGAGTATTTAATACCTTCCAGAAAACAGATATATCCGCTTATATATTATCACCAGGGTGATAAAGTTTTAAGTAAGACAATCAATTGGAATTATAGGGGGTTTTCTTTAAAAGTGAAAACTATTTACAAAGGAGTATTGCAACCATCTCTGAAGTCAGGGTGCCCATATAAAACTCTTTTGTTAGAAATAACATTTGCAAGGATGGATTTCTCGTGCAGACTAGAATCTGCTTTCCTATAGCTGCGGGGAAAGTGGAGACTTTTTTTTTTCTACACCTTATCTTGCTGAGATCTCTTTCACCAGCAGCTATAAGGACTTACAGTTTCAAGACCCAATATTGGAATTCTATTAGTCAGCACAGAAGGGGGAAAAAAGCAGTCTTGAGGAGGTCAAAACTCAAAACATAAAAGAGAAAAAAGCAGAAAACTGCTGTTAAGTGAAATGTGGGCGTATTAGATCATTCCTATTCATACGGAGTATATAATAACCTTCAGTACATGGTAAGTATTATTTTTGTCTTTGTTCTCATGACCTGTAACCCTACTAAAACCACAATGCAAATGGTCAGTGTCACCGGGGCACATAGCCCAGCAACCAAAAAGTTATGTAAAATCATTTCAGTTCTTTAGCTGCATAGCTCAGGCCTTTTGAAGGGGACACACAATCAGAAAAACTTCCCAGTTTCCTTATCTCTGTCGCCTACATCCATATAGGATTTGCTTCCCCCTGAGGACTCCCTTCTGCCAAATCCTCCGGTCACGACTCCAACTCCTGAGCCACAGATTTTCCCACCGTTCCCTCCTAGTCTCCCCACCCCAACACCCCAAACGCTAAAGAGCTGATCCGATAACATGAGGTCCTTCCCTGGAGTGGGGCGGGGGACTAACGGAGTGGAAGGAACCCAGTAAACGATGCCAGAACCCCGTTTATGGGGTGGGGTGGGGACAGGCTGGGAACACCGCCAGGTCAATCCTTCCTGTTCTATCACACTTCCGCGAGCGTGACAAGGAGCCCCATGGCTGGTATCTCTCTTCATCCCAGGAACATCAGTATTCCCTACTTAACATTTATGAAACATCTCTCCAACTCCCATCCACCGGGACTGCAGCAAATGACAGAGTTGGGGCCACTGCCGTGGGGAGAAAGTTCCGCTCCTCTCGGCCCCAGCTCTTCACAGCTCCAGCTGGAACGTTGGGAAACAGCCTGGTGATGCTTTGAATCTCAATCCACAGCCCGGATGCTGGCCCTGCGGTCAAATCCCAGTGCCAACTGGGATGAGGCGCCGGGGTCTCACCTGCCTGCCCTCCCTGGCCTAGATTGCCGGGAGGCTCAAACAAGGCAGCTCTTTGGAAGACCCCTTCCCCTTTCCTCAACAAGAGATCTCCTTGCCACCCACCTGCCACAGCGTCTGACACACCCACCGTTCGGCTTAATTCTTCAGTTTAAAAAATTTCCCTGAAAGTGGGCACCCATTGGCACTGGGGTGTTAGCTTCTCCACCACCGGCACTTTGCCTCACACATAGTAAGTGCTCAGTAAATATGGATTGAATGAATGAGTGTCCACTGATATAAGAGCATAGATTAAGGGGCATCTGGGTGGCTTAGCCAGTTAAGGGTTTGACTTTTGGGGCACCTGGGTGGCTCAGTCAGTTAAGCATCCGACTTCAGCTCAGGTCATGATCTCGCAGTTTGTGGGTTCGAGTCCTGCGCCTGGCTCTGTGCTGACAGCTCAGAGCCTGGAGCCTGTCTTTGGATTCTGTGTCTCCCTTTCTCTCTGACCCTCCCCTGCTCACACTGTGTGTGTCTCTCTCTCAAAAATAAATAAAAACATTTACAAAAAATTTCTTAATAAATAAATAAATAAATAAAAAGGGTCTGACTCTTGATCTCAACTCAGGTCATGATCTCACAGTTCATGGGCTCAAGCCGCATGTGGGGCTCCTCGCTAACATTGGAGCCTGCTTGGGATTCTCTCTCTCCCTCTCTCTATGCCCCTCCCCTGCTCTCTCTCGTTCTCTCTCTGAAAATGAATAAACTTTAAAAAGTAAAGAGCATTAATTAAGCTAGACCATGTTCCTCACTGATACCTGGCAGAGAGTAAGTTTTTGAAGGGACTGGGTACAGAGTTATTCATGCATCCACTTGGCAAATACTAGTGGAGCCTCTATGCAGCCACTGTGCTAGGCACTGAAATACAGGCAATCAGGGCAGGAATTGTCCCCCACTCCCCGTCCTCGTGGAGATGAAATGAGCTGCCCTGGTTTGACATGAGGGCACCCCTGCCTCAGAGCCGAAATTATTCAGCCCCTTGGGCCTCTTCTCCAGAGAGCCAGCTCTCTCCAGCCACCCATCGCTACCCACCCTCCTCCCCCCAGGAAATTCACAAAATGAGAGACCAGAGGTGAGGGAGTGAGTGTCACTGAAAATGGCCATTATCAGATTAGACAAACCCCATGGCCTCCAGCCAGCACCGCCCACAGCCCCAGTCACCAATTTACTGGGATGAAAAAGGCTCATCCATATTTCATTTCAGGCATTCAGCATCCTCAGCTGCCGTCCGTTCCTTCAGTGGGCCCATTTCACGCCTCCCTGCCTCAGAGAAGGCTTCGGACCAAAGGGGACACGCACGTCCTGAGCTGACAGCCCATTTGCCCAAGTCCACCCCCACCCCCCACAACACATACATTCTGTGATCCACTTGGGCCCCTTTCTGAGCCCAGCCCCCACCTTCCATCCCTTCCCATGGGCCAAAAGAAAAGCTATTCACTCCTCTTGCCAGGAAAGGCACCCCTGCTCCCTCATGCCCCCACCCCAGTGTCCCCACCTCCCCCAAGGGACCTGGTACTTGCCACAAACCCGATGTGTCGTCAAATCAGCACAGGGGTTGGGGAGCACGTCTTGAGCGCCCGCAGGCGGGTCTAAGACAAGATGGGGGATTTTCAAACATGAAAAGGACCTCAGAGATAAGGGAACTGCTATTCATTTCTCCCTCCACCAACAGGGTGATCCGGCATTCGCCTTTTGCCCCCTTCTTATGGAACCAACTAGAAACGAAAGCAGCCAGAGGACTCAGCAGGACCCAACAACGTTTGGGTTGGAGTAGCTTGGCCATGGATAGGCAGGGGACCCGAGGACTCAGCGAAACAGTACGGGAGGCAGGCAAGAACATGGGGACCACTCTGCCTTCAGCCTTAAACACGCCAAATGAAGGCTAGAGAATTGAGGAAGAAGAGCGGGGCCAGGAGCCTCTGGGGCCGCAGGACCATGAACCAGGGAATGAGGGAGCTTTGCTCTAGTTCAGCTCTGCGATAGTGACCTTGGATGAGTCTCTTCCCATCCCTGCAATTCATTCACTAGGATATAAAATGAAGGAATTGCATCAGGTCAGTGATTTTAAGGACCGAGCTTAAATAAGGACACACCCCTCCCAGAGTGCAGTGACATCTGGATTCCTTGCTCGTGCAACTGGTACCAAGCTCAAAACGAGGAGGGGGCTTCTGAGCAGTGCTTTGAGGGTGTCGCCAGCCTAACCCAGCGGATCCCAATGGGACATGATAATCCAGTCAAGTGGGGCTCCACGTGACCCGCTGAGTCCCCATCTTTAAGGTGGAGAGCCTGGCGGTCGGCAGTTTCCAAAAGCTCTCCTAGCAAGAGCCGTCACAAAGCAGACTTGGAAATGGCTGAGTGGAGGGGGAGGAGAGGAAGGAGGTGGGGCAGGGACCCTCTGAGACTTCCAGAGCAACAGGCAGAGGAGCTGAGGGCCCAGGCTGTCCGGGGAGCCCCTTCGCTGCCCAACCGCAGGGACAGCACAGGCGGCAGACGCTCTCCCGGGCAGTGCAGGGCGGGAGTTACCTGCCTTCTCGAAGCCTCCTTCGCTGTACAGCTGCGAGCCGTGAGCTCCTTCGAGGGCCCCCCCGGAGCACTGGAGTGTCTGTTTACAGTTCATTAGCTACTTGACAGAGGCTCCAAGCGCGAGAGACATAAAGAGGAAGTGTCAGGGCCCAGGCCCGGCGCAGGTTGGCCAGAAATGAAGATAAAGCTGCTCACAGATGAAGAGGTCTGACAGCGGCTCCAGCAGCTCGGGCCGGGTGCCGGGCCTTACAGGTGACCGGGGAGCACAGCTCAGCTGACCTGAGACCTCACGCCTGGTGCTCCCAGCCTGCCGGCTGCCCAGTCGGCTGGCCTCCTTGGCTGCTCACAGTCCAGATACAGCCACCGACGTCTAGCTGGGGAGGGCAGGGGCCCCCGGATGGCTCAGTCGGTTAAGCACCCGACTCCGGCTCAGGTCATGATTTCATAGTTTGTGAGTTCGAGCCCCACGTCGGACTCTGTGCTGACAGCTCGGAGCCTGGAGCTTGTTTCGGATTCTGTGTCTCCCTCTCTCTCTGCCTCTCTCTCTCAAAAATAAACTAAAAAAAAAAAAAAAAAGACTAAGTCAAGGAAAAGCAAGATGCAAACCTGTGTGAACAGCATCAGCCTTGTGAAATAAAACCGCACAGGTGGAGGTGGGGGAAGAAAACTGGAAGGAAATACTCCACAAGGTGGTGACGGTGGCCCCTGGGCGCTGAGACCCCTCTGTCTATTTCCTTCTGTTCCGCCTTTCCCACATCTTCCATTCTGAGCACGATTGCTTCTTATTTTTAAAATAAAAAGACTGAATCCACCACCTGAGCTCGTTCCATCCCGCCATCCACAGAACAGGGACAGAGCCCGCTCTTCCGGCCAAAGCCCAGCCTCTGTAAGGCCCACGCCCGTGTTTCCTGACTGGAGCTGCTTCCCTGAGCCCCAGACATTCCCTGGAAGCCCAAGGCAGATGCCCAGGTAACCGATTCCTTGTGGTCAAGGGGGGGGATTCCTGGCCCTTGGGCAGCCCCTCCAGGCCGACCTCCTCACACCCAAGGACAAGCCGCCTGCACCCCTCGCTTACCGGGGGACTAATGAACAGCGGCTAATTGAAGGTAGCAGAACATCTGTGCTTCTTGAGCCCCTGAGCCCCAGAGACGGAAAGACAAAAGAAACGGAACTCGGAGTTTTCATCAAGGGAAGCGGGGGTGAGGCGTGGGGGTGGGGACATTTCCGGAAGCAGCTCTGGACGTTTTCAGGAAGCCCTTGGTCATGATAATAACAAGCAACATTACTGAGCCCTTTTCACGGGCCGAAGTGGGTTGAATGGTGCCCCCACCGGAAAGATACATTCACCTTAGAACATATGGATGTGGATTTGTTTGGAAAAGGGGTCTTTGTGGATGTAATTAAATTAAGAATCTGGAGCTGAGGGGCTCCTGGGTGGCTCAGTCGGTTGAGCGTCTGACTTCGGCTCAGGTCATGATCTCATGGTTTGTGGGTTCGAGTCCCACGTCGCGCTCTGTGCTGACTGCCAGCTCAGAGCCTGAAGCCTGTTTCAGATTCTGTGTCCCCCTCTCTCTGACCCTCCCCTGCTCACGGTGTCTCGCTCTCTCTCTCAGAAATAAATGAAAAAACATTAAAAAAAAAAAAAAGAATCTGGAGCTGAGATCCTCCTAGATTAACCGGGTGGGACCTACATCCGATGACACCTCTCTTTATAACAACAGAAGAGAGACACACAGACACACAGAGGTGAAGGTGATGTGGAGACCGAGGCAGAGGTCCAAGTGGTGCGTCTACGAGCCAAGGAATGTCACAGACAGCAGGCAACCTCCAGAAGCCCAGCCTCCAGAAGCGGCCACGCCCACTGACACCTTGATCTCGGACTTCTGGCCTCCAGAACCATGAGACAGGAAATGTCTACTGTTTAATCCCCCCAGTTAGTGGGCATTTGTGTGAGCAACCTTGGGAAAGTAACACGTGGTGAAACCCCTTATGCCCATCGTTTGTCTAATGACATAGACTCCCCTATCATCCATGTCTGACAGATAGGGAAAATGAGGCTCAGAGTGGCTATGCAACCGTCCTAAGGTTACACAGCAGTGGGCAGGAAGGCTGTTATCTTCCTGAATCCCTGACAGTGCCTGGTCCCCAGCTCTAGACTCAGGCTCTATCTCCATCATTTAAAGGCTGTGTGACCCCACACAAGATACTTCATGTCTCTGAGCTTCAGTTTCCTCATTTGCAAATTGGAAAGACCATGAGGAGCTATCCCCAGGACTGCCATAAGGATTTGGAAACTAGTGTGACGCAATGCACTGGATAACCTCCCCACACTGGGGACACCCTCTGCACCCTGTCTGCTCTCAAGGATCCCCCCAGCTGCCCCCACCTCAGCCAGCACGAGGGCAGCCTCCCTCCATTAGCATGCTCCAGGCACAGCTTCGAGCAAGCCGGCAAAATAACGGCAACAGCAGATTATGCTCGTAAATTAGGGTTCTGCTAATTGTGACTTTATAGACCAGTTGTAGACATGACTTTAAAAACCCTGTCTGTAAACACACAGCAGCCCTGCTAAGCAAGTGCCGCGCTGTATAAAAACTCTTTTAGGCAGAAATTATATGGGCTGCAGTAGCTGACTCCCCAGGAAGACCTCTCATTTGTTATGTTTCTCTCTCCTCCCCGTGCTGAACAGCTAATCCGCCAGCACGGCTCCCTCTCGCTTCACCCCATAAATCCTTGGCTTACAGTTGCCCCGAGCACAGCCATCTGCCAACAGCACAACAATACGGAGACACAGCCGCTGCCGGATGGGGGGCTGCCCCTTGCCCAGACCCCACCTCTCAGAAAGCCCAGGAGGCCCTGCCCTCCTGAGCGAGTCACCCGGAGCGGGGAGCAGTGTGGGGGGAGAAGAACTCTGACTCGGGAGCAAGACCCCAGATACTTCTTATTACAAGCCCACCCCCACTCTCATGCCCCTTCCTCACCAGGAGAAATAGGGCTGAGCTGGAGGGTTTTGGAGAAACCGCTTGGGGGCTCAGCGTGGAGAGTCATTGAGAGCAGGTCCCTAGGGGAAGAGGCTGAGGGGGGTCACCTGGAGGCTGGTCGCGAGTCTCCCTCTCTGTCTCCCCCTGCCTCCTACTTCTTTCAGGAACCAGTGGCCGAGAGGCCTCCCCAAGGCCAGCCAGGAGCCTCCTGATGGGGGTGGAGAGGAAGGGATACTGCCCCACTGTCTGCATGAGGAAAATGTTCTGGCTTCGCGGTCAGACTGCCCTGGGCTTGAAGCCAGTCTTGGATGGCGAGCACCAACTACATGCCAGGCACCTTGCTTTTCTTGCTCATTGCACCCGCTCATGATCCTATGTGATAGCTATGGATGGATACCGTCCCCATTCTGCGGACGACAAAACTGAGGCACAAAGAGATTTATGAAATTTGCCAGGGTCAGCAGGTAAGTAGAGGAGATGAGATTCGAATCCAAGCACCACCCCCTTGTCCTTATCCACCACATTGGTTCTTTTGTGGGACCTCAAGGCGCCAAGTTAGTCATGCTGAGCGCTCTCACATCGTTTTATTTTCATAAATAAACTTTCACTGGCACACGGCCACGCCCACTTATTTACACGCCATCTATGGCCGCTTTCATGCTATAAGGGCAGGTGGAGTGGAGACCCTATGCCCTCAAAGCCTAAACTATTTATTATCTGGCTTTTTGTGGAAAAGGTTTGCTGACCGAGTCTGAGATTTCTGGTCTGTTCAGTGGCAGCAGCGGTGAGGCTCAGTCTGGGGGCGGCTGAAATGAGGGATCATCTGCACTCAGGCTCCGAACATAGCCAGGCTCGGTACAGGTCTCTCTCTTTCTTCTCTCACCTCTCTTCATCTTCATCCCCGCACACACANCTTTTCTCCGCCTTCTGGCCCACACCACACCAGCGTGCCAATTACGCCGAACCCCAGCCTCAGCTCAGCAGAAAATATTTCACTTTAAGAATGAAAGGTAATTTTTAAAAGAATTTTGTTATTCTACTGTGAAACAAAATCCCCCAAATAAGTTAAATCTCCAGCCCTGCAGCAACACACAACGGGGAAAAGTCGCTAAATAAACAGTCGCCTGATTTGCACAGGACCCAGCCCTGACCCACTTCTGGGCCTTGCCTTTCTAAACAGCCTCTTCATGGTTATCTATTCATCACCGACCCAGTTTTCTTCCCTGTGTTCCAAAGGTTAGAGTCTCTTCAGCCCTAAGCAGACACTCCGTTTGTTATTTAAATTAGTTACTTTACATATGTGAGCATTTAAAGCATATTTTATTTACAACTAGGGTCCGTTAACAAATATATGGTGCACTGAGTTGGGCACGTACAGCTGTGCAGGCTGTGCACTACGCAAATCTAGGAGACTCTGCCGGCACTTCATGTTCTTAGATTTGTGTATTGGTGAGGATGACTGTCTATCAGATGTCAGTGGGGATATGGGGGTGTTCTGGGGAATCTGGTTGCAGGGAGTGGGAATCAGCTGGTTGGCAGGGTGAGCAAGAGGAAGGTACGAGAATGTTCCAGGCCTGGGGACCCAAGTCCTGGAGGCAGTGGGCAGCAGAGGCTTCTCTCTAAAGGAAGGTCCTAACTGACTCACTTCCTCAGCACACCTAGTTTTCTGCCTTCTTAAAGAAGCACCGTGTACTTTCCCCTGAACATCCCTGAGAGAAGAAATTGCATGTCATGCCTTAATGAGAGAGGAAGGGAGAACATTCCCGCCTGATGTGTGGTAATGACCTATGTGGTGGAACAGGGCCAACTGGTAAGTACACTTGGTGCTTCAGGCTCAATCATAGGCGCCCATGACCCAGAACACAGTGTCTGGAGGAATGGATGTGGGAAGCCAGTGTGACTCGGCAGTGCAGCCAGCCACAGACTGCACCAGACACACCCCCAGAGGCCCTGGCTTCAGCCACTTGCTTCCTCACCACCCCCCGAGGAGGCAGGGCGGGAGTACCTCCATTCAGCCCCCTCCTCACTCCAGGCCTCTTCCCCAGGGAGCACCACGCCCAGCCAGGGTGGTACTTAAGACACTTCCCTGTGTTTGGATCCCACCTCTGCCTTGGCTGATCTGTGCAACCCCGGGCAAATTACTAAACCTCTCTGAGCCTGTTTGCTCATCTGTCTATCAAATAGCATAAGAAGAGAATCCGCTTCGTAGGGTCCTTCATTCATTCAACAATTATTAATGGAGTGCTTCCAGCGTGCAAGATGATGGGAACCGTGCTCTCGCCGGACTTCCATTCAGGTGTCTTGTGAAAATCCAGTGAGCAACTCCACACTCAGGGTGCCAGCTCACAAGGAGGCCTCAGGACGATCTTCGTGGGCATTTTCCTCTTCTATCAGTTTGCTCCTCGGACAAAGGCAGGATGGCAACAAATCTGGGGGTGCCGATTCGAGCAGAAAGGAAGTTCTAGCAAATGATGATCACTAAGCACAGAGCCGGGCTGTCTCCTGTGGCAACAACCCGAGGGCCCGCAGGGACGGCTGAGAGACATCAGGGCCTCAGTTCCTGGTGGCGGTGGAGACAATTCACTGGCTGCTTCACCATCGGGGTGGTAGGATCATGTATCGGGGTGTTGAGCCGGGCGTGAGACACACGCGCGCGCACACCCCAGGTAGGCGGGCTTCATTTCCCCTTGTCTGGAATGGGTGTTGGGTTTGCAGAGGAAAAAACAGAAGCCCACACACTCTTGGGAGAGGCTTCAGCCCCCCTGAAGAAATGATACCCCTGGGGAAATGGGAGCCATTGCTTCTGAGCCCAGAAGAGAGAGGAGGGGGCACCTGGGTGGCTACAACGGGTTAAGCCTCTGACTTCGGCTCAAGTCATGATCTCACGGTTCACGAGCTTGAGCCCCGTTCGGTGCTATCAGCACTGAGTCCGCTTCGGATCCTGTCTCACTCTCTCTCTCTCTCTGCCCCTCCCCCCACCTTGAAAATAAATAAACATTAAAAAAATAAAAGAGAGAGGGGAAGGAGTGACACCCGCCCAGAGGGGAACCCCACCCCCACCCGGGCCGCACTCTCGGACACACTCAGCGTTTACGCCTGGAAAAAAAATCTCACCCGGAGCCAGAGGCGCAGCACGGGATCCAGGTAAATGCATGACCCGGGCTGCCCCACCCTTTCACCCCACCTCTGGGCCACCCTGGAGCAGAGTGGGAGCTCGGAGGGCCCTGGCCCGGGAGGACCTGAGGCTGAAGCTGCCAGGAGCCACGGAGTGTGGAAGGGAAGCCCTTTCGAAGGCAACTAGAGGTCAGAGAAGGCGCGACAGGGGCTGGCGTTCTCCCAGACATTATTATTACGGGGACCAATCCGTTTCCTTTATTGGTAGAAGCCGGATTGAGCTGGATTTTCTCTCCCTCATTGGCAGCGGCCCCCAGGAGCACAGCATTGGGGAGGACGCTGGGGTGTGTCTGGGGCCCGTGGAGGACTGTCCTGACAGATTCCTGGGCCCACCACCCACGTCTAAAGGAGAAAATGTGAGCACGCATGTCACACACGTGCTGCCCCTGGCCTGGAGGGGCCAGGCGGGCACAGCGGGCACACGGGCGATGGCAGAGAAGCAGCGAGAGGCTGAGAAGCAGCCAGTGGTATCTACTATTGGTTGAGACCCCTGTTCTGCTGCTTCCCAGCTGTGGAACTTTGAGCAAGTCACTGCAGCTCGCTGTGCCTCAGTTTACCCATATATAGGATGGGGATGAAGAAAAGCACCTACCTTAGGGTTTTGGAGACGAACGCGTGGTGTGTTTTCAGTAAGTGTTAAATTCATAGACACTAGATTTGTGTAGTCAGTGTAAGTTGAGTATTTGAAGATATAAACACCTGCTTTCTCTCCCATACAAACGCCTACACACTTACACTTTCTATCACACACACACACACACACACACACACACCCTCTTCCTGACCTCTTCAGACACAGAGAACTGGCCTGGAGCCGGGGTGGCAGACATGCCTTGGGCACAAATGACCCTCGCCACCATGCTTCTAACAGCGATTGTAGGGTGGGTCACGCTGTGAGCTCTTGAGCGTACCATTTAGCCAATTCGGGTGCCACAGCAGAGGCCACGTGTGCCCAGGAGCTGAAGTCAGAGCCACACAGAACCAGGAAGATCGTTTTAAAAAGCCCACCTGCGCTGCAGGTTAATCGGGTGGCTTTGGTTCCCATGGTGAGAAGAGGAAATTACAAGCTTGAACATACTCAGAGGCTGCGGGGGGCGGGAGAAGGTAAGGGGAGATTTCTTCTGGAAAACCCNTCCAGTTTGGGGCTTTTTTATGTCAAGGGCTCAGGGGCCTCTGAACCTATCCAGACCCGAGATGCTCTAGATATTCAGTTAGGCGTGTCTCACAAATAAAAAGCAAATCGATTGTTTTATTAGTGTAGGGTAATGGGGTTTAAGGTTTTTGTCCTCTGTTTTCAACATTTTCTTTAGCTGTTTGTGTTACTTTGAAGATTGTCATAGTGAACACTTAGCCCTTACGATGTGCCGGGCACTGTAAAATTACAAATATTAATCCTTGAAACTCTCACAGCAGATTTCCAGGAGAACAGAACAGGGCGGTGAGCTGAGGCTCAGAGAGGTCGAATAACTCGCTCAGAACCACACAGCTAGGAAGTGACCGAGACTGGGTCCTCCTCTGTGCTGCCTCACAGAAATGTGACAACCCGTCTTTGGGCTTCATAAGTGATGGATCACTGCTTTTGGCCGCATGACCACTTACCCCATCTGAAGACACAGGGAGAAGGTCAAAGAGACAGGCCCAGATGGTACCAATGCTGCTGATACCTTGNCTCCAGGCTCTGAGCTGTCAGCACAGAGCCCGACATGGGGCTCGAACCCCCAAACCGTGAGATCATGACCTGAGCCGAAGTCGGACACTCAACCGACTGAACCACTCAGGTGCGCCGATACACTTTTTTTTAATCTTTATTTATTTATTTTTAAAGAGAGAGAGTGTGAGTGTGTGAGCAGGGGAGGGGCAGAGGGAGAGGGAGAGAGAATCCCAAGCCGGCTCCCTGCTGTCAGTGCAGAGCCCAACACAGGGCTCAATCTCAGGACCATGAGATCATGACCTGAGCAGAAACCAAGAGTCGGCCTCTCAACCGACTGAGNAAAATGCATACAGAAAAGTGCACATTCTAAGTGTTCGGCCGGCGAATTTTCTCAAGCCCAGACCCAGCCACATAGAACCCAATCAAAATATAGGAGATAAACAGCACCCCAGAGGTCCCCCTCATGCAGTACTACCCTCAGACGCAGGCTAGAGTCCTGTGTCCTGTGGGGACGGGGGGAAGGTCACACCTTGGAGAACTTCCCTTGGAACCCTTTTGTCCTCTCTGGTGGTTGGACATCCAAGGCAGGCAGTCCTTTCTGGACAAAGCACCCCAAACCCAGACCAGCGTCTGCGGGGGCCTGGCGTTCTCTGGTGTTCTTTCTGGTCACCTGTCCTGCATGTGGGATGAAACAGATGCCCCCTGGGGCTCTGCCACTCACACCGACGGCTTGTCCTGGGGCCCAGTGACGAGGCCCTGGTCCTGGGAGGGTAGCCTCACGTGCAGAACACTCCCGTGGCCAGCTTGTATTTCTCCTGTGAAGGCTGCACAAGATCAGGCCACGAGAATGGTGCTGATTTGCTGATTTATTTATTTTTTTAAGTGTCTATTTATTTATTGGGGGGGGGCACAGGCAGGGAAGGGGCAGCAGGGGAGGGACAGAGAGAGATACATACACAGAATCCGAAGCAGGCTCCAGGCTCCGAGCTGTCAGCACAGAGCCCGACGCGGGGCTCGAACCCGCAGACTGCGAGATCATGACCTGAGCTAAGCCACCCAGCTGATCTGCTGATTTAAAATGACTCACTCCACCTGGGCCGCTGCCACCCGTGGACTGAAGCTGGGTGTCACCTTTTGCCATCGTCTACAGCACCGAGGACAGCAGCGCTGACTGAGTGTCGCTGTCCCTGTGTCCTTCAGCCCCTGGCACCCAGGCCAGTGACCTGCCTTCCTCCACAGGACTCCATGTGTCTCACTGTCTGGGGCGGCCCCACCATCTCTTCCGAGGGTTTCTGAGACTGTCGCTCCCTGAGGTCAGGACACCCTTCTCCCTGATGTCTTCTCATCTTCTATCAGTGTGGGATGTCGTGCTCCACTGGCCCGGAGTCACGCTGGACAAAGGACCAACACTCCTTGCATGAAAGGGACCTCTCCTCTTGCTTGGGCCCTGCGCCCCTACTTTTCTCCGCGCCGGTGCTGGCTGCGGTGGGGTGTGCCGGTGAGGCATGGTGCTGGAGGAGTATGGTCAACATCGACAGAGACCGCGCTCTGGGAGTGCGATGCTTACGGCCCCAGAACCCGAAAGAAGAGATGGTCGGAAGATGTGCTGGGCCACGTGTATGCTATAAATGTCCAAACACATTCCCACTCACACGCTGGGTAAGACCTGCGTCTGCGTACATCATCACCGATGGCCAGTAACAGCCTCTGAGGGTCATCAGAAGTCAGGATTCGGGGGGGAGGGGGGTGGGCACAGTGGATCATCGCGAGCCATGCTACCGGCTCCAGCGGGAGCATCAGGGGACTGCAGAGGCGAGAAGATCAATGCTGGTTCAGGAACAGCAAGTTCCAGAAACCCACAGTGCCATGAATCATAACAGCACTGCTACCCTGTCCTCCTGATGGGAGAGAGAAAATCTGCCAGGAAGGGTCCATCCGGTGAAAAAGAACACGGGGGCACCTGGGGGGCTCAGTCGGGTAAGCGTCCGACTTCGGCTCAGGTCATGATCTCACGGTTTGTGGGTTCAAGCCCTGCGTTGGGCTCTGTGCTGACAGCTCAAGGCCTGGAGCCTGTTTGGGATTCTGTGTCTCCCTCTCTCTCTGACCCTCCCCTGCTCACGCTGTCTCTCTCTCTCTCTCTCAGAAAGAAATAAAAAACAATAAAAAATTTTTTTAAAAAACAATAAAAAAAAAAGAAAAAGAACACGAAGCGAGGGTTTCTGGATCTACGCGGAAGAGATGGTGCCTGGACGCTGTAAAGAAGCGTCAGCGGACAATAAAGAAACTGACCAGAGGATAAACAAATACAGAAGTTACTCTCCGTCCATTATCCTAAGCTTCAGCAGTAAATTTCCACGCCTCACGGGAGCCTGGGAGCTTTCTAATATATTTTTAGTAAAATTGTTTATCTAAATGGAAAAATACTTGGCCTGGGCCTTGCACCCCACAAGCGTGGCCTAGCCCCTAGAGTTGCCAGGTCATGTGGGTTTGGGGTTCAGGGGACTCTCCCCATTTCCCTAAGGAGTTCTGCTAACTTACACTCCTGCCAGCTGCATAGGAGAGTGTGCCTGCTGCCCCACAGCACGGCCAGCACCCGGTCCTTCCTTTTCACATTTTTTAACCATCGTGGGGGATGCAGTGGGATCCTACTACAGTGCTCTTTCGAGCTTTTTTTTTATGAAATGTGGTGGGTTTTTTAATTTTTTAAATGTTTATTTATTTTTGAGAGACAGAGAGACAGACCATGAGCAGGGGAGAGGCAGAGAGAGAGGGAGACACAGAATCTGAAGCTGGCTCGAGGCTCTGAGCTGGCTGTCAGCACAGAGCCCGACGCGGGGCTCGAACCCACAAACTGTAAGATCATGACCTGAGCCGAAGGCGGACCTTAAACTACTGAGCCACCCAGGTGCCCCTCGAGCTTCTTACTCAATGCCAAAGGCAAGGAAGGAAGGCAGGAAAAGGGGGCAGTGTCTGGACCCAGTTGCCTGAGTTTGAGCCCTGCCTCTGACACTCACTTGCTGTGTGACCTTGGGCAGGCTCCTTAACCTCTCTGTGCCTCAAGTTCCTCATCTGTAAAGTGGAGATGATAATTATACCTCCCCACAGGACTGCGATGAAAAGTAAGTGAGTTAAGGCTCATAAAGTACTTAGTAAAGTGTCTGGCACACAACAGGCCCAGGGTAGACATTCGTGTCGTTACTGTCCCCACGGGAACTGCCGTGGAAGAGACTGTGTCCCGCGCTCCCCGCGGAGGGCTAGGCTCAGAGAGTTCCACACGCAGAGGAAGTGGCGGGTGTCGGTTCGGGCCAGGCTGTCTCACTACCCACCTTCCACCAGGAGCTTTTCCTGCTTCCCCAGAGCGGCCCCCTCTTCCCCCCAAACCGGCAGCTCCGCCTCGCCTCTCCCTCTCGTTCAACTCCATCCTTCCAGATGCTCAGCCCCAAACCTAGTGCCATCCTGACTTAGCTCTTTCTCTTACAGCGTCAGCCAACCCAGCAGGAAGCCCCACGGGCACCACCTTCAAAGGCACCCGGAGTCTGCGGGCTCCTCTGCCCCCACTGGCGCGCCGGCTCGGCACCCTGCCCCCCTCTCCAGTGGCCTCCCCTCCAGCCCCTGCACCTCCAGGCACAACAGCCGTTGTGCAGGTGAAGCTGAGTCAGATCATGCCCCTCCGATGGCTCCCACTTGCTCAGATCAAAGCCAAGGTCCTATGGGAGCCCCAAGCTCCTGCCCGCTCTGACCCCCGACCTGCCCTCATTCACCTGCTCCGGCCCCACTGGATTCCTGATGTCACCCCAACGCCACCCTGTTCCACCACTTCCACCGGGAATGCTCTCCCCCACACATCCACTTGGCCCACACCTACACTTCAGGTCTGTGCCCACAGGCCGCCTCCTGAGAGAGGTCTACACTGACGGCTCTGCTTCAAACTGCAAACCACCCCCAGCCAGCCCCAGCCCCTCCTCCCGTTTACCCTGTCACCATCTCACAAAAGATTATTCTTTCCCATTTACTAATTCTCAGTAAATGTATCTTCTTTCTTCTCCGCTAGAACCTAGGCTCCGCAAAGGCAGGGATACTGGTCTGCTACATCCCCAGCGTTTAAAACGGTGCCTGGGGATGTTTGTTGAATGAGCGCATGACCCAGCAGAGCTTGGAGGGAGAGGAGCCATGTTCCTCCCTTCTCACCCCTGGATGGTTTCTCCATCACATGATCCAGGTCTCCCTGCCCTTTACTCAGGGAGAATTTAGAACGTCTAGATTAGATTTTTAGAATGTCTTTACTGAGCCATCTACATTTAGATGTTCACTGCTGGGGCCAGTGAAAGCTTGTTCACGTTCAAGACAAGCCACAGACGGAAAAGGGAGGCGGCCAGACAGAGAGAAGATGCCTTTGTTACTTATTTCTCGGTGCCCCGATACTAGAGCAAGTATAACGGAACTCAGGCTGGAAGCTAAAACAAATCGCCCACCGTCCTGACATCCTTCACAAATCACACTGTGACATATTTATTTGTGATGAGAGGCTCTGGGCAGAGGCTGGGGACAGTGGTCCCAGGGACGCAGGGCAAGGGACCGAGTTCCGGGTCCTCCCTGCCTATGTGCCAGACGAGCCGCAGCAGAAGCAGGGCCTGCTTCCACGTAGGTCCCATCTGGAAAATGGGGCAGAGCAGCCAGAGCCCGAACAACACAGGGGCGGCACATCAGGACGCGAGGGATGCCGGGGTGGGTAAGAGGGAGGCCAGGCGGGCAGGGGTGGGGCCCCAGGGCGTTGGCACCAGACAGTGGGGAGTCGATCTCAGCTCTAGGCTCCGGGCTCCGGACTAAGTGATCTTGGTCAGCTTAACCTGTGTTTCAGCTCTTGCAAAATGCTACACACATCTCACTAGGTTAATTGCGGAGATGAAAGAATATAATATTTATATATTTACTTTCAGATATTTAGGTATAATGGTACATATGCATATTTATATACAATACACCTACAGTTGAGCACATATAGATACCATGATGCAGATGCAGTAAGTCCTTTGTCAGTGATAGCTGCTGTTATTTCCGCTACTACCACTTCTATTCCACCGAAGGGAAGAGCAGAGGGAAGAGGTGAAAGAAATCAGAATACAAATACCTTTCTTCTCATGCACTTAACCAAGGTTTTGAACCCAGTAAATGGAACAGGAACCTCCCTTAGAATATGTCATTCAAGGGGCGGCTGGGTGGCTTAGTCGGTTAAGCGTCCGACTTTCTCTTAGGTCATGATCTCGCGGTTCGTGGGTTCGGGTCCCGCATCGGGCTCTGTGCTGACTGCCAGTTCAGAGCCTGGAGCCTGTTTCAGAGTCTGTTACTCCCTCTCTCTCTGACCCTCCCCTGCTCACGCTGTCTCTCTCTCTCTCTCTCCTAGAAATAAATAAAACATTAAAAAAAAAAAGAATATGTCATTCAAGGGGCGACTGGGTGGCTCAGTGGGTTAAGCAACCGACTCTTCATTTCAGCTCAGGTCGTGAGATCGAGCCCCATGTTGGGCTCTGTGCTGACAGTGGGGAGCCTGCTTGGGATTCTCTCTCTGCCCCTCCCCTGCTCGTGCTCTTTCTCTCTCAATCTCTCTCTCTTAATAAATAAATAAGCATTTAAAAAAAGAATTCATCATTCAAAGCATAAGAAAATGGTTGTTTTCCAGCAAAAAAAGAAAAAAGGCTTTATAACATATCACACACACACACATATCTTCTTTCATCAAAATCAAGCTGAGGCAATTACCAAGCTGCTGAATGCTGCCCCAGTTCATGCCCCCGCTGCAGGACTTCACAAGCACAAATCCCTCCACAGAGTCTAAAATCCCACCAAGTGGGGAACTTCTACAGCTCAGAAAATTGCAAGAACCCTGTGATGTCAGGAAGCACACAGCAAGGGCGGTAAACAAGTCCCTGAATCCCATCTGCCTCTGTTTCCTTACCAGGTACCACCCTGGAAGGAACTGCCTGACCCCAGGGAACACAGCCACGTATGTGACGGGGTGCAGGGGGTGTGGAGTGGGCTGCACGGGCTCTGCGGTGCAAACCCCGCTCACCTCCTGGGTGTGTGTGAGCCTGAGCCGATCCCTTGGCATTTTCAGACCTCAGTTTCTCCATCTGTAAATCGGGTTCCTGAGTCTCTACTTCCTAGGAGATGGGATGAGCCAATCAAATAGCATGATACCTGCCTGGCACATAAGATGCTCTCACAGTGGATGCGGTGGGCACCCCTCCAAGCTCACTGGCACACACCATTCCTGCCAGAGCCAATGGCTTCCTACAAACAGGCGTCTGTAGATCCTTCCCCAGAGCCTTCACTCACTGCTTAGACCCTTGCAGCAATCACAGGGATGACAGTCAAGAGTTAGCAGAGAGGGGCGCCTGGGTGGCTTAGTCGGTTAAGCGTCCGACTTTCGCTTAGGTCATGATCTCGCGGTTCGTGGGTTCGAGCTCCGCGTCGGGCTCTGTGCTGACTGCCAGCTCAGAGCCTGGAGCCTATTTCAGAGTCTGTATCTCCCTCTCTCTCTGACCCTCCCCTGCTCACGCTGTCTCTCTCGCTCTCCTAGAAATAAATTAAAAAAAAAAAAAAGAGTTACCAGAGAAATACCTGTCATTTTTGCCCCTCAGAGGGCAATTCCACCCAAAGAAGGTTCCCAAAGGTCCCCAGGAAATTAGCTCAGCAATTCCACCCAAAGAAGGTTCCCAAAGGTCCCCAGGAAATTAGCTCAGCAATTCCACCCAAAGAAGGTTCCCAAAGGTCCCCAGGAAATTAGCTCAGTTGCCCATAGCCGTCACCTACTCATTAACACCTGCTGTGCTGGCTTCCTTCCCTTACCTCTTCCAACTTGGCTTCTCCCAATGAGTGTTCCCTGGGCCCGCCTCTGGGGAAACTCAACCTGAGACAGGACTCAACAAACGTTGGCTACTAAAATCGTTAAAAAGGGGAGCATGAGCTGGCTCAGTGGGTGGAGCATGCGACTCTTGATCTCAGGGTTGTAGGTTCAAGCCCCAAGTTGGGTGTAGAGATTCCTTAAAACAAAGTTTTAAAAAAATGGTAAGAAGAAGAAGGGCCAATATATGGCAGCATCTTGAGGCTGGAGATCCCAGCAGAACATATAGTTAGCATCCCTCCTAAGGCTCAAAAGAGACAGCTGGAGACCACTGGGGACTGCCCACAGAGGTGAGGTGGGGGGTTTCGTTATTGTTTGGTTTTCATTTTCCAAAGATTTATAGAAACCGAAATAAGTTGGTCAGGCCCTGGTCAGGGGAAGAAACAAAACTTGTTTTAGATCGAACCAAAGCACATTCCTGAGAGTATTGTATTACAGGAGATCTTTATAACAAATCTATAGTGAACTTTTCCTCCTCTTTGGGGGGTTATGGTTCCTAAGAATGCCCATCTGGTTCTGTTCCAAATCTGTCTCGTGCTCCCGAGAAACTACAGGAAGCCACTTAAAAGCTGATTCTTTCAATATGGCTTTCTGTTTTGTTCTTACTGATGCAATTGTGACTATACGGAGCATCAAGTTTCACCCGAAGGTCAATGAGAGTTCAACAAGTCCTGGGGATGGAGCCCCCACTTTTGGTTGTAAGCCTTCACTAAGAGGGTTATTTCTCATCCATTTGTTCATCACACATTTATTTGGGGGCCAAGGAGGGGTTAGACATGGTGCTGGTGGCTCTGGGGGTGGTTGTCAGCCAAAGAAAGATGGCAGGCGTTGGTTTTGTTCAAGTCTTCAAGGGAGTGTGGAGGAAGAAAAGAAAGTAGCCGGACAGACAGCTGGAAGGGCAGACATTTGTAAGACAGATAGGGGAATGGAAGGGACCCAGAGAGTGAAGAACATCAGAAAGATGGGGACGGAGTGGGGAGATTTTTCACTATCAAACTGGAAAAAAAAAATTAATGATAATACACATGTTGTTGAAGACATGGGGAAACAAACACTCTCTAACACAACCTGTGGTGTCAACTTGATACAACTTTTCTGGAAGACAATTAAGTAATGTGTATCCAAAAGCAATCTTCTCTCATTCATTTGTTGTTAGATTTTGCTTTTGAAATGGTTCTTCCTAATTCTGTTTCTATTAGGAGAAAATGGGGGGCATCAGGGTGGCTCAATCCGTTCAGTGTCTGACTTCAGCTCAGGTCATGATCTCACAGTCTGTGGGTTCGAGCCCCGCATCAGGCTCTGTGCTGACAGCTCAGGGCCTGGCGCCTGCTTTGGATTCTGTGTCTCATTTGGTCTCTGCCCCTCCCCTGCTCATTCTCTCTCTCTCTAAAATAAATATTTTAAAAAATTAATAAGGGAAAATTGAGATCAAACTACACTTATTCTATAAAGTCCTAACAATAGGGACGCCTAGATGGCTCAGTCGGTTAGTCATCCCACTCTTGATTTTGGCTCAGGCAGGTCATGATCTCACAATGATCAGACTGAGCCCCAGTGCAGAGCCTGCTTGGGATCCTGCTGCTCTCCCTCTCTCCCCGCCCCTCCCTCCCTCCCTCTCTCTCAAAATAAATAAATAAGTTTTAAAAAAAATCCCAGCAATATGCACTTGGTTCAATAGATTATGGTTTTATCAAAACTGAAATATCAGGAGCTGCTTAAACTGATGGTGTGAATGTTCACTGGCACGAGAGAAGATTCAACAATATGGTCAATGGGATAAGCCATGGGGTTAGATGTCAAGGACGATCTCCATATGTTTTCTGGTTGCTAAATAGATATGGATTAAAATATACAAGAGCTGCAACATAGTATCAGTAAGGGGGTCCTCTTGCTGATGGACGGTGGGGGTGTCCGTGTGGTGGGGCATCAGCTCCATGTGGTCCACTAGGACCTTTGGGTGATGCCCATTTAGATGATTCCAGCACTGCTCAAACTCCTTCTAACATGCGTCCCGTTTTGCAAATGTTGGAATTGCCACCTCCTCAAAAGAGCCACTATATTTCAGACTCCCTTGTGGCTCAATCACCCCAATGATATTACAGCTTTTAAATACTTGTATGGACTGAACTGTGTCCTCCCAAACTCATACGTGGCAGCCCTCACCCCCGATGTGACAGGATCTGAAAGTGGGGCCTCTGGGAGGTCATGAGGGTAGGGCCCCCATCATGGGATTAGTGCCCTTGTAAGAAGTGACCCCAGACACCTTGCATCCCCTCCCCCGTCCTTGCCCTGTGGACACAGCAGGGTGGTGGCCATCAGGGAGAGTCCTCCAGGAACTGAATCAGCCGGCACCTTGCTCTCAGACTTCTCAGCCACCAGAACCCTGAGGAACAATGTGGTTGTCTGAGCCCCCCAATCCGTGGTGTTTTCTTAGAGCAACCGGACCAGCGCCGATATCATTTCCGTCCTTTATATGGCAAGCCAGACTTCGGAAGTCTCATTCCCTTCCATGTATTAAAGGTAAACTTTTCTTTTCTAAATGCTCTGATCTCCACGGGGCGTGTCTGCTTTGACTATATTCTTGTCTGCTGGCTGCAGCTCCATGTCTGGGGGGTTCTGGTGCCCTGGAATCCAGCGACCCAGCAGGGCTCGGGGTCCCATTGCTGCTGGTGTGGATGGTGGCTGCCGTGTCCTGATTCAGCGGCTGGGTCAGGGTGGCCGTGACGTGGCTCTGGCACTGGCAGATGGAAGAATAGCATCCCCCCAACTCCGTAAGAAGCTTCCTGACCGTAAATGTGACAGCCTCTCCCTTGGCGGCCCAGCTCTGCTGGGTGATTGTGGAAACTGATGCTGAAAATTTCAGCTGGAGTCTGTTTTCAGCCCCTGATGATTCTACAGACCATTGAAGACCCTGAGAAATGTCCCCTTCTCTGCTCTGAAACAAGCCTGAGTGTCCCCCCCGCCCACCTTGACCTGCCTATTTTATGGCAGAAACTCCAAACCCATCTTGCCTTGAGGGTCTTCCTTTTGATTCTCAAAAAGTCTCAACAATGACTATTCCAGTCTGTCTGTCCTCTGGTCATAATTTTTTTTTATTTTTTTTAAATGTTTTTATTTATTTCTAGGAGAGATGGAGAGAGACAGCGTGAGCAGCGGAGGGTCAGAGAGAGAGGGAGTCACAGACTGAAACAGGCTCCAGGCTCTGAGCTGGCAGTCAGCACAGAGCCCGATGCGGGGCTCGAACCCACGAACCGCGAGATCATGACCTAAGTGAAAGTCATACGCTTAACCGACTAAGCCACCCAGGTGCCCCTCCTCTGGTCATAATTAATTCTCGTGCAGGGAAATCCCTCTGCCTGAACAGGATAGCTTGTCTACAAAGATCTGATTTTAAAGATCTAGATCACCACCATATCGGCATTTTTCTGATATTTACTACCATGTGTTACTGATATAATAAAAGCAGTTTCAGAAATAAAGATATAACGTGTGAAGGTAGGACAGGAGGCAGTGTGGGATGCCAGGCTGGACTCAAGAACCCAGTCGAGGAATCGGTTCCCTAAAGAGAGATGATTGGATTTCCCCATTGGGTCCTCAATGAGTCCTCTAGATAAATGTCATCTGATACCACAATAGTCACTGGCTACTGGGTACTTGAAACATGGTTAGTCTGAATTAAGGTGTGCAAAAAGTGTAAAATACACATTAGATCTCAAGACTCTGGTAGAAAAAAACGAATGGGAAATGTCCCACTAATAATTTTTTTAATGATTCCATGTTACAGGCTGAAATTATACTACATTGGATATATTGAGTTAAATGAAACATATTTATTTCAAAAGTAAAATTAATTTTACTTGTCTCTTTTTACTTTTGGGGTTTCTTTTTAAGTTTATGTATTTATTTTGAGAGAGTGAGCACGATCGGAGAAGGTGCACAGAGAGAGGGAAAGAGAGAATCCCAAGCAGGCTCTGCACTGTCAGCCCAGAGCCTGACTTGGGGGCTCGATCTCACGAAGTGTGAGATCATGACCTGAGCTGGAAACAAGAGTCAGACGCTCAACTGACTGAGCTCCCCAGGGGCCCCTCTTTTTTTACTTTTTGAAGGTGGCTGCTAGAAAAATTTTAATTCCGTGTGTAGCTGGCATTCTATTTGTATGGGATGGCCTTACCCTAGAGCATAGGGAGGGACCAGAGCCTCACTTTTGGGGTCAGGAAGTGAGTACGCTAAAGGGAGATTGGGAGGTGGGAAGGGAAGGTAGCTTTTTTCAGAAAACTGGCAGTAAAGAGGGAACAAGGAAAATGGCTTGGGGGGAGAGGGGAAGAGGAGACATATTTAAAGGAGGGGGGAATCTGAGGATGCTGGATAAAGATTAGGATACATGAAAGGGAAGGCAAATCTGCCAGAGAGAGGCAGCTACATGGAACCAGTCCTAGAGTGAGGATGTGAGACAGAAACAGGCGCTGAAACCCCCTTACACTCACGAGCATTGTTCCCTTAACTGGAGAGACAGGCTAGAACAGTACAGCGGGACACAATATGCTGTGCGTGATATACACACAGACAAAAAACTGGGAGTAAATCACCAGGAACTGTAGCGCTCTCTGGGAGTAGCACTGCATTTTCCCCAGTGTGGGTTTTTTTGTACTTTCTCAGTCTCCTTCAACATATAGGTATTGATCTTGTAGTTAGAAAAGCAAATAAAAAATTTTTTCAAGACTCCAGGAGGCCTGGGGAGCTTCTGGATTGGAGAAGGACACACAGAAGGCGGTTGTGCTGAGTCCCTTGAGATTCACCCCAGGCTTAGGAACCAGAATCTTGAGGAGGGAGCTCCCTGCTCCCCAGCTATTTGGAGGGAGCCCAGCTCAGAGCCTTTCTGGCTTTGCTGCATAGCCTGTAGAGTTGCCTGAGGTACCAGATGTGGTGCATTGGGTCCAGGCTGAGAGGCTATCAGTCTTAGACTGAGGGCCCCTCCGGGGCTGATGGCCCCACACCTGTTCTCAGGCAGCAGCAAAGAAGCCTGGGCGGGCGGCTGGGATGAAGCCTGCCAACCCGACTTGAGGCTGAGGGATGGGGCCAGCCCCTCTCTGGCAGGGCCCTGCACAGAACCGGTGCCCTGGAACTGCCTGTTGCAGTAAATTCTTTCCTCAAGCCCTCTGATCTGTAATCCTCTGCTTCGTGGCCAGGGCTGCTTTGGGTCATCCTGGTCCAGCTTGGGTTTAGGATAAAATGAGCTCCTGACTACTTCCGGGAGCACTAACGATGTGCCCAGCAGTGGGGAAGCTCTGGCCGTGCCTCATACCGCTGAACCTTCACAACAACTCTGCACATGCCCATACTGCTACCGTCCCATTTTACATGTGAGGAAACTGTGGCTCAGAGAAGTTAAGCCATTCACCCGAGGGAATTAAGGTCCGAGGCTGATAACCAAGCAGCAAAGTCAGAACTCTAATCAAGGGGAATTCACTGTAGAGCCCGTCCTGAGCTTTCTTTCTCTTTTAAAAAAAAAACTCATCCAATGTTTACTGAATAATGAACNTGATAACCAAGCAGCAAAGTCAGAACTCTAATCAAGGGGAATTCACTGTAGAGCCCGTCCTGAGCTTTCTTTCTCTTTTTAAAAAAAACTCATCCAATGTTTACTGAATAATGAATCATTGCCAACAGTGCTGAAATCTGCAACTCACTCACCCAGATCCCTGTCTTGGTCACCCGCTGAGAAGGAAGCCGGGAGCCAGAGAGAAGCTAGAGGAATGGGGGATTCAGGGAGATGAGGAGAAGCAGGGAGAGGGAGGGGCTAGACATGGTACAGAGCTACAGTCCCAGGGACACACACACACACACACACACACACACACACACAGTCAAGAACCATGGGTGTTAGTCTGTCCCCACCTGGTGGCCACAGGGACATCAAGGAAAGATCAGGCATCTACAAGACATTTCAGTCCTTCAGTCCTTTCCTTCTCTGTCATGAGAGGCTGGACCAAGGCCATTGGACCCTGCCTTCAGGGCATATTAGCCTTGAGCCAAGATGGCTTCGATGGCAGCCACCAACTTCAGAAACTTACTCTCCATGTCCATGTAGCCATCACCTCTTTTCCTGGAGTGAACCAACCGCCCCGCTGCCATCACTTCAAAGCCGGTGGCCTGCGGGGTCCCCTTTTTGCAGATGGCCAGGCTTCTGGGGAACTCATCTTCTAACTTCTTCCTGAGCTGCAGATACTTGGACTCGTAGCTTCAAGCACCACAATAAATGACTCAGGTGGCAAGGGCCATGGCCGGGAATCACAGCTTGGGCAGGGGCACAGACAGGGGACCCACCTGACACATGGACAGGAGCGCTCAGCCCTTAGCATGCATCTGAGTGTCATGGACACAGGGTTTGGACCTGAGGGAGGACCAGAATGTTGCATCTCTCTCCCGTCAGAAAGGTGGAGGGCGCTGGGGTGGCCTCCTGAGGAGAGGTCCTAGGTGTAGAAGTGCAGGAGGTGGCTTTTAGGGAAGGGACCCCTGAGAGGGGCCCAGAAGGTACTGTATTCAATACAGCATCATTTTCAACTTGTCAGAACTTGCTAAATGAATTACAAAATAAAGCCCCAAATGACAGAGTAATGAGCAATTCATTTGAAATGTAAAATAAATAGGTAAATCTCTGGTGAGAAGGCAGAATAAATGGCATTTGGATGACATTTGGTGATTAAATTAAACAGTAATGAACTTGTGAATAATGTGCCCAGAGATGGCTAGGGAGGGTGATTTTTTTTTTCCCCTGAAGCCAGGGACTTAAAGCTCCAGCTGTTCTCAGTTCTTATGTCTGGGAACATAGCAGGGGGTCATGGGAGTCAGGGGGCAACTAACCCACCCACTCCACCAAAGACCCAGCCTGGAGGGGGGGGGGCCTGCCTTGAGCTTCAGGGGACCCAAGCCTGAGTCCTTTGGTACTAGGGGAAACTTACAGATCATCTAGTCTGCTTCTATCATTTAAACTATGGGAAGCTGAGACCCAGAAAGGTCAAGAGACTTGTCCAAGGGTGACCAACAGAGCCAAGATCAAGGTCTTCTGACACAAAGAAATGGAAAAACATTCCATGCTCATGGATTAGAAGAATAAATATAGTTAAAATGTCATTACAAAGCAATCTACACATTCAATCAATCCCAATCAAAATTGCACGAGCATACTTCTCAAAACTAGAACAAACTATCCTAAAATTTGTATGGAACCACAAAAGACCTCAGATAACCAAAGTAATATTGAAGAAGAAAACCAAAATGGGAGGCATCACCATCCCAGACTTTAGCCTCTACTATAAAGCTGTCATCATCAAGACAGTATGGTATTGGCACAAAAATAGACACATAGACCAATGGAATAGAATTGAGNGAATGGATCAAGAAGATGTGGTTTATCTATACAATGGAATACTACACGGCAATGAGAAAGAATGAAATCTGGCCATGTGTAGCAACATGGATGGAACTTGAGGGTGTTATGCTGAGTGAAATAAGTCAGGCAGAGAAGGACAAATACCATATGTTTGCACATATAGGAGGATTAGGAGGAACTTAATGGAGGACTGTGGGGGAGAAAAGGGGAAATAGTGTGGGAGAGGGAGGGAGGCAAGCCATGAGAGACTCTTGAATGCTGAAAACAAACTGAGGACTGATGGATGTGGGGGGGGAGGGGGAGATGGGCATGGAGGAGGGCACTTGTGGGGATGAGCACTGGGTGTTATATGGAAACCAACTTGACAATAAACTATTTAAAAAAAAAGATCAAGGTCTTCTGACCTGCCTACTTCATCACATCTCCTCTTCCCCCCATAGTAGCTGGTCCCCAGAGATGACCCCCCAGTAACCACACCTCCTAACATCCACACCCTTATGTGGTGCCTCCCCTTGAATCCAAGCTGGCCTGTGACTTGCTGGGGACCAACAGAACATGATAGAAATGATGCTGTGTGACGTTCAAGGCCAAGTCAAAAGGAACCTTGTAACTTCTACCTAAGACTCTGAGAACACTCACTCCAGGGAAAGCCAGCCACCAAGTAAGAAGTCCAACTATCCTCCATGCTGTGAGGAAGCCCAAGCCATGTAGAGAGACTGCATAAAGAGGGAGAGATTGCTGGGCAGCCCCCAGGCATTTTGGCATCTCCAGTAAGACACCAGGAGTGTGCATGAAGAAGCCATCTTGAAACCCAGCCCCACCAAGCTTTCGAGGCCCCAAGAGACAGTCTAGTCACCCAGCTGAGTCTAGTCAACCCACACAAATGCAAGAGTTAATAGTAAATTTTTGTTCTCAATTATTGTGATGGGTTAATTTTATGTGTCAACTTGACTGGGTTAAGGGGTACCCATAAAACTGGCAAACATTATTTGTGGGAGTGATGTGACCCACCAAGCCATGAAGTTGGATGTGCACACAAGACTCCTTCATCAAATGGAAGAGGCATACACAAGATCAGGACCAAGCAGTCCCTGAAAACATAAGTAAATTCCATGAAGAAATGGCCCAAATGCCCAGGTCTCCACTTGCTACACCACTTTCTCTCACCCAGCCTGCATATATGGTCTCATGGGGAGCTCCCTACGATTAGTTGACAGAGGAAGAGAAGACTCAGGTCTGGTTTACAGACACTTGTGTGCCATGTGCAGGTAATACCCAGAGTGGACAGTGCTGCACTACTATCCCTCCCTAGGACATCCCTGAAGGACGTGGTAAAGCAAACAAAATCTCCCAAAGTGGGAAGACAAATTTGGGCACAACTTTGTCCAGGGCATATTGTTGTCCACTTTTCTTGGAAGGAAAAACGGCCAGGTGTGTGACTATATACTGGCTCATGAGCTGTAGCCAATGGTTTAGCTGGATGGTTACAAGGAACACAGCTTAAAAATTTGTGACAGGGGTGCCTGGTAGGCTTAGTTAGAGGAATGTGTGACTCTTGATCTTGGGGTTGTGAGTCTGAGCCCCATATGGGGTATAGAGATTACTTAAAAATAAAATATTTTAAAAAGTGAAAGTAGAGTCACCTGGGTGGCTCAGTCGGTTAAGCATCAGAGTCTTGATTTCAGCTCAGGTCATGATCTCACAGCTGTGAGATTGAGCCCCTGTCCATGCGGGGCATAGAGCCCGCTTAAGATTCTGTCTCTCTCTCACTCTCTCTCTCTGTCTCTCCCCCTTACTTCCCCCCATACATGCTCATGCTCACTCTCTGTCTCTCAAAAACAAACAAATAATAAAATAAAGTAGAAATTGGTGACAAAGAAATTTGAGGAAGAGGTATGTAGATAGTCCTCTCTGAATGGGCAAAAAATGTGAAGATATTTGTGTTCTACCTGAATGCTCACCAAAAGGTAATCTCAGCAGAGGAGGATTTTAATGACCAAGGGATAGGATAACCCCTTCTATGAATACCAGTCAGCCTCTCTCCTTAGCCACCTTTGTCACTGCCCAATGGGCTCATGAACAAAATGGCCATGGTGGCATGGATGGAAGTTGTTTCTGGGCTCACCAACATGACTTCCACTTACCAAGGCCAACTTGGCTACGGCCACTGCTGAGTACCCAATTTACCAGCAGCAGAGACCAACACAGAGCCCCTATTAAGGCACCATTTTCCAAGGGGATCAGCCAGCTACTGATGGCAGGTTGGTTACACTGGATCACTTCCATCATGGATGGGGCAGCTTTTTGTCTTTACTGGAATAGACACTTATTCTGGATATAGACTTACCTCCCCTCCATGTAATACTTCGACCAAAGCTACCATCTGTGGATTTAGAGAGTACCTTACCCACTGTCAAGGTATTCCACAGAACATTGCTTCTGATCAAGGAATTAACCTATAGCCAAAGAAGTGTGGCAACGAGCGCATGATCATGGAATTCATTGGTCTTATCATGCTCCCTAACCATCCTGAAGCAGCTGACTCGATTGAACAGTGGAATAGCCCTTTGAAGACTCAGTAAGAGCTAGGTGGTAATACTTTGTAGGGCTGTGGCGAGGTTCTCCAGAAGGCTGTATATGCTCCAATATATGGTGCTGTTTCTCCAATAAACAAGATTCACAGTGCAAAAAATCGAAGGTAGAAATTGGAGTGGCACCGCTCACTAACCTTAGTGACTCACTGGCAAACTTTTTCCTGTTCCAGAGACTTTATGCTCTAATTGGACTAGAAGTCTTCGTTCCAGAGGGACACATGCATCTACCAGGAGACACAATGATTCTGTTGAACTGGTGGCTAAGACTGCCACCCAGTGACTTTGGGATCTTCAGGTCTCTGAGTCAATAAGCAAAGAAGGGAATCACAGTGCTGGCTGGGGTGATTGATCCTGACCTCCAAGGGGAAATTGAACTCTTACTCCACAGTGGAATATGGAAGAGTATGCCTAGAATACAGGAGATCCTTTAGGGTATCTCTTAGTGTTACCACGCTCTGTGATTAAAGTCAATGAAAAACTATAACAACCTAATTCAGGCAAGACTAGGAATGACCCAGACCCTTCAGGAATGAAGGCTTGGGTCACCCCACCACATAAAAGACCATAACTAGCTGAGGTGCTTGCTGAAGGCAAAGGGAATACAGTAGGTGTAGCAGAAGAAGACAGTTTTAAATACCAGCTATGACCATATGACCAGTGATAGAAATGAGGACTGTAGTTACCATCAGTATTTCCTCCTTATCTGTTATGAATATGTTTGTGTGTGGATATATACATATATTTACCAAATATCTCTCTTTTCTTTCCTCTCTTATTCTCTGATCATGTAACATAAGATGTACTGACTTAATGTCAGTATTCACATATTGCTGATTTTACATCACACTGTTGGGTTTTTTTTTAATTTTTTAAAAAATATTTTATTTGTTTCTANAGGGGGGCTGTCAGAGGTCCTAGAGAAACTGACACTTTGGTTTCTTTATTCACGTATTCAGCGACTATGAATGGAGCCCCACCATGTGAGCAGTAAAGATATGAGTGAGAGCTCACAGTTTGTCTGTGGGCTCGCAGTTCACCAGGAGAAAGAGACACAACCGGCTAACCCTGAGGGTTGTTAGAGAAACAAGGACTCTGACAGAAAGAACCAGGCTCAGGAGTGGCACGGGCCACCGTCCCACATCCTCACTGCGCCCTTGTGACCTCACAGGAGATGACGCCAGACAAGCACCCGGGGAGGCCCTCCATGTGCCTTATGTACGGCCTCTCTGTGGTGAGGGCTTTCAGTAAGAAAGGCGGTNTCACTGCGCCCTTGTGACCTCACAGGAGATGACGCCAGACAAGCACCCGGGGAGGCCCTCCATGTGCCTTAGGTACGGCCTCTCTGTGGTGAGGGCTTTCAGTAAGAAAGACGGTCATAGGGGCGCCTGGGTGGCTTAGTCGGTTGAGCGTCCGANTGTTCATAAATTACTCACTACAAGTGGGTGGTGCCTAGTTATTTTCATTATCACCATCACGATTGATAAAGTAAAGACGTTTTGGGGTGCCTGGTGGCTCAGTTGGTTAAGCCCCTGACTCTTGATTTTGATCTCAGTTTGTGAGTTGGAGCCCTGCATCAGGCTCAGCGCTGACAATGTGAAGCCTGCTTGGGATTCTCCTTCTCTCCCCCTCTCTTTGCCTTTTTCCGGCTCATGGTGTCTGTCTGTCTGTCTCTCTCCCTCTCAAAAAAATAAACTTCTAAAAATAAAGTGGAGATGCTTTACAAAATTCTTCCATTTTCCCCCCAAATTAATGGAGGAGCTATTGAGAATCTTCTAGCTGTCTACTCTGTAATCTGTCTGCAACTGGATGCTTTCCAAGCCCCTGAAACTTAATGTCCCCAGATCTTCCCCTCATTATTTTTCCCCTGGCACTGCTCAACCTGGTCTCCTCGCTCTGTCAGTGGCTCCAGCTTCCATGGCTTGGGGACACTAGAAGCTGGGCGAAGGGACAGGGTAGGCAGGAGCTCTGGGGGTTGCTGGGAGAGTAGGCTTCCAGCTAGGAGGACTGGGGGACACCCTAGACCTACAGCCCTTCGGGGGTCACTGGCAGGGCCCACATCTCCCAGACAATAGGATCAGCTTCCTGACCCAGGAAACAATCTTTCACTTGGAAACCAAGCAAAGCCTCACTTCATTTTGCCAGAAGTGGCAGCCAGCTGGAGGCANTATAAATACCCAGTTTTAACTGTGATCCCTTCCATTTGGAAGATGATGCTTGTCTTTCTGAGGCTTTTTAACCCCAGAAACCTGATTCTCCCCCTACTCCTTGTGACTACACCTACATGACACACACCATGGCATCCCACCCATGCCCCTTGGCCCTCACCCTTCACACCAAAGCTGCTTACTGCAAACACCTGCAGCCCATTCCCTGAGTCTGGGAAGCACAGAAACCCTTGCACACGACAGCCACTCCAGCGGCACCCTGGACATAGCTTCCATGAGTCAAGGTGAGGTTGAACTTGAACTCTAGATCAAACCAGAAGAACCACCACTCCCCAAACCCTGTCAATGGTAGGGTCAGCCACACATGCACCTGACCCTAACTTCAGAAGCCAGGCCCAAAGTGGAAGCTACTTCCCCATTCATTCTTTTAATGCACGTTTACTGAGCATCTACTACGTGCTAGGCAATGCGATGGCTACTGGGAATACAGCAGTGAACAACACAACCTTGATGTCTGTGCTCTCCAGGTGAGGTCTCAGTGTGGCAGAAACCACCCAGGTGCTTGCCGGTCCCCTTTCCACATCCTTGGCACAGAGGAAAACTACACTTCCCAGCTTCCCTTGCAGCTGGATTACAGGCCATCTGGCTGGGTTCTGGCTAACGAGATGCAGGCTGAGTGTTGGGTGCTACTTCTGGGTCCAGCCATAGAACCCCCTGTATTTTCATCTATGTTTTCTCTCCCTCTTCTACACTGATTTCAAAGATACAAGTTTAAGATGCCAGTATCATAGAGCAGAAGGAGCCAGGATCCCTTATTTCCTACATGTAGGAGGGCAGCCAATCGGCACGAGCCAACCTCAATGGACTGCAAGAGTGAGGGTAAGCTTTGTTGTGTTAAGTCACTGAGATTCAAGGCAGAGCCTCCCTCACCCTGGCTAATAAAATAGACTGGTGGTGGGGTGTGGCAGAACATATTTTCAAAGGATGGATGAAATGATATCCCATCCCACATGCTTTTCTTATGGCATGACTTTGGCACCCCTCCCATTGAGTGATGGGTTCTATGTCCCCTTCCTTGAGCCCAGGGGACCTTTGTGACTGCTTCAGCCGAGGCAGTATTGTATGACTTCCAAATGCAGGCCATGACAGGTGAGGCAGCCTCCACCCACTTCAGAATCCAGCCCACTTAGAATCCAGCCGCCATGCTGTGAGGAAGCCCAGGCAGCCTGCAGAGGGACCCACATGGAGAGAAAGGAGGCCCTTGCCCACCCCAGCTGTCAGCCAGCACCAGCTCGTCAGGTTTGTGGATGAGGCAGCCCTGGTCTAGCCTCCCACGCCGAGGCCACATGGAGCAGAGCTCAACGGCGACCGCTAGGCCCTGCCCCATGTTGAGCAAAATAAATTCTGCTGCCTGAAGCCACCATGTTTTGGGGCGATTACGTAGGCAGCAAGAGAGAATAAGAACACTGGAGACACGGCCCCAGAGATCTCCCCACCACACCACCCGAATGCTCCACAAAACTAGTTAAAGATTTTTTAAATAATAAAAGCTACTATTTGTTGAATTGTTACTATGTGTCAGGCACGATGCTGGGCATTTTAAATGGGGTTTCCAACAAACTCACGAGGTGGACAGTAGTGTCCTCTTACAGAGGAGGAAACAGGCTCAGAGAGGTTTCGTAGTTTGCCCTGGGACACATGACTAGTGATCAGGGGCTGCAGGACTTAAACCCACGGCCACCTGACACGATGCTAGAGCCTGTCAGCTAATGGCTGCCCCTCACGGCGTCCCCAGAACAGGTGACAATATGCAACAATATGCTATGAGATGATCCTGATCTCATACTATTGTATTCTTTTCAATAAAGGCAATTGTGTCAATGTACATTTGAATCCTGGCTATGCCACTCACTCTCTGTATGATGGTAACCGCTCCGTGCCTCAGTTTTCCCATCTGTAAAATGGTGATTCTGGCAGTGCAACCACACAAGGTTATGGTAAAACTAAAGGAATTAGTAGTACACGCAAAACCCTTAGAACTGGCCGATCAGTGGCTATTTGACAAATGTCAGATTTGTCATTACTGCTTTCTCCCCCTGTTGGGGGCTGGCTGGGTATGGAATGGACAGGCTGGTCGGGTCTGAGGTCAGCAGTGGAACCTGTTTCCAGAACTCCCTTTCCACCGCTGGAAGACCAGGGCCCAGCTCTCTCCTGACACTCTCTGAGATCATGGGCACCTCACCTGTGTGGGTCTCAGAGCCCTCCCAGGCAAGCTGGGGTGTCCCCACCTGGGCCCCAGGGCTTTGGGCAGGGCGGTAGGTAAGAAAGTTCTGAAAACTACACACTGTGGAAGGAGCAGCGCAGCACAGGCGCTGTTCCCTGGCCCCCTGGCCTCCGGGGTTGAGGCTAAGCAACTAAAGCGTCTAAAGAAATGAAAGGCAATGGGCAGGTGGAAGCGGCTCAGGGAGGGAGTAAACAGAGGGCAGAGACCTTGAAGGCTCCCTGGACCCCCAGAGCATCTGAAATTCCACATCTTTTCCTTGCCACTCAGCCCCCCCCGCCCCCCGACACACACACACACACACACACACACGCCCCTGTACACAGAAGGGGACTTACTAGCTCTGGGCCTCCAGGGAAGGAATTATGCAGGAGAGTGAAGGCTGTTCTGCTGAGGAACTGCTTTTGTGAAGTTCCAGGTGTTTCGAGGAAGCAACTGGGAGGGAGGGCCCTGCATGAGACAGAAGCCAGCAAGGAGGGGGTGCCCAGCCCAGGAGCCCCCGTTGGCAGCCTGCCTGGAGGGAGAGGCCGGCCCTCCTGCCACAGGGAAACCAGCACCAGAGGCCCCTGTAAGGAACAGCCCATCCAGATGTGGCCCCCTGATGAGTGACAGGGCTGGGAGCTCAGGTACAGTCAGCCCGGTGAGGATTCAAATCCCTCCTCTGCCTCTCACTGCAAGTGCGACCTTGGGCAAGCCTCTCAACCTCTCCAAGCCTCAATTTTTACCTCTGCAAAATGGGGATAATGACTGTCAGTCATGAGACTATGTATGAAGAGTGTTCAGCGTGTAACGAGTGGTTTATTGTTGTTGCTGACGCTCCTGTTGGCTTAATGAGTCTAAAGAAGAGGTGGGCTCTGTCCCCCGTTGTGAACTTCACCACTTGGAACAACTATCTCTCCCAGCCCAGGGACTCCAGGGCCTGCCCAGATTTCTGACCCGGGGACGGGAAGGGCAGGGCTAGAGGGGAGGCCAGCTGCAGACCGACAGCCAAGAGCAGAGGCTCCCAGAACGACACTGCCAGGGGGAAAGAAGAACATGAGTCTGAACAGCATTTTCAAAGAGTCGCAGTTGCCAAGAGACATAATGATGTTTTCTTCTGGGAAGTGGGCAGGCCCTTTCCCCCACCCCCTTCCCCAGATGCTACATGTGTACGAACTAAGGACAGTGACCTCAGTTTCCCCAAAGCACCTGGAGGTTTCTGGGGAAGGGGAAAAACCCAGAGTAGGGAGTTTGCAACCTCGACTGTAGGTCTGTCTTCACCCCCTGAAGTCGATATTGTTAAATTGAGGGCACTGCGCCTGCCCCTCACCTGTAAGCGGGAATGTTGTGGGGCTCAAATAACATAATGGTAGTGACAGCTTTCTGGGGTGGAGGCGTCCCAGTGCTCTTAGGCGGTGCATTGAGGTAACTCCTGTAGTCATAGATAATAGCCCTGTGAAGCCATTAGGTTATTACACACCATTATCATTAAGATACTTTGTGTCATTGAGCTTAACTCACACTCCTGCCCCCAGTGTTAGGAAGGGATTCCAGAGCAAACACGTGGGGGGCTGAGAGTCCCGCCCCAGGGAGGGTGGGACTCTCCTTTTTTCTTTTCCAAAAGAGGTTTTGACCTCTCTACTCAGTGGCTCCTTCTTAAACCTAGAAATTATTGGAAAGGGGAATTTTTATGAGTGTGAGAAACAGGAAAATGCTTGCCTACTCTCATTAGCCCCCAGTGTGTCTGTCCTGGAGTGTCATTGGCCTCCAGCACAAGGACATCTGTGTTATGACCTCAGGGCCTTTGCACATGCCCGCCGTTCTTCCTGACCGCATGCTCTTTCCCTAAGATATACACACAGCTTATCTCTCATTCACTCAGGTCTTTATTCAAAGGTCCTCTCCTTAGAGCCCTCCCCCAACCACCCTTCTAAAGAACATCCCCAAGGGGCTCCTGGGTGGCTCAGTCAGTTAAGCATCCAACTTCAACTCAGGTCATGATCGCACAGTTCATGGGTTCAAGCCCTGCGTCAGACTCTGTGCTGACAGCTCAGAGCCTGGAGCCTGCTAAGGATTCTGTGTCTCCCTGTCTCTCTGCCCCTCCCCTGCTCATGCTCTGTCTCAAAAATAAATAAGCATTAAAAAAATTTAAAGAACAACCCCAGTGCTCTTCATCTCCTTATCTCGCTTAATTTTTTTCCTAGTTCTTGTCAATGCTCCTCATCACATTATATATTCATTGGTTATGGCCGCCTCAGCCACTGAAGTCAGCATTCCCAGCGGGCACGAATGCTGTCTTACTCACAATTATATTTCCCGCACCTACAACAGAGCTAGACACACAGAAAGTGCTCAGCACATATTTTTTAATGAATACATGAGATATGTGTTCATGCTTTTTATTCATTCCTCAATAACTTACTGAGTGGCTTCTGCCCCTCAAAGCCCTGGGGATAGAACAGTAATGAGAGCCAGCTCTGCCCTCAGGGAGTTCACAGTTCAATGGGAAGCAGCGGCCAGACAGGAGCTCAAAGCTGGGAGGCTGGACTCACGTTTATCCACTAATAGCCACGTCTCCGGCCCAGCAGCCTCTCTGAGCCCCAGCCTCGTACATCCAGCTGCCCACTTACAATTGTCACTAGGATGGGGACCCGAATCAGACCTGATGGGGACCTGGGATCAGTCTCCCTCTACTCCTGATCCCCCCTCCTGTTCGAGCCCAAAGGCACAGGGCTCCCTCTCCATCGCCCAGGCATCATCCTGAATTCTTCTGTTTGCCCACTCCCGGTACCCGGCTGGCAAGTCCTATTGGCAATGTCTCCAAAATATATCCCAAAATATGCTTCCTCAGACGTCCCTGTCCCTAAATTCCTTTTCCAAGTCAACTCCCTGTTATTTCCAGCGTCCCTGCCCACTCAACAGCCAGAGGGATCTTTTAAAAATATAAATCAGATGTGCCCACTTCTCCCTTGCTTAAAAGCCTTCAGTGGCTCCCGCACCAGGAAAAAAAAAAAAATCAAACTCTTTGCCTGCTGACTTCTCTGACCTCATCCCGCACATTCCATGTGCACATCCCTGCATGAGCTCTCCTGTTGCTTCCCAAGCACACCAGCCTCGTTGCTTCTACCTCAGGGCCCTTGCACTTGCTATTTCAGAAAACGCTTTCTACCAATCTTTGCAAAACCAACTCTGGCTTATCATTCAGCTCTCAGATCAAGTGCATTTTCTCAGAGAGGCTGCCCTTGACCACCAAACACGCCCCGCCCCACTCCCAGTCACTCCCACTGCATTACCCCTGCTTGCTCCCTGCATCTCATGGAACATCATCCGAAACACGCATGTTTGCCTGTGTGTTGATCAAGTGTGTGTCTCTGCCACTGGTGGAATGGGGAGACTTGGAGCAGAGAAAGCAGGCGTGGAGGGGGGCGGGTACGGAAGGAGGATGGCAAGTCCTGCTTGGCTTCGTTGAGTCTGAGGGGCGTGGGGTTGCCCAGGTGGGGATGCCCAACGGGCAGGAGGATCTGCGGATCTGGAACTCAGGAAAGTGTTTGGACTTAGAGACGGGGATCTGGATAAGCGCTCTGAGAAGGGTGTGAAGAGTGAGAATGGACGGGTAGATTAGCACAAGAGGTGGTTGGAAGCCACAGCAGGTTCTGAGCAGGCAGCAGGGAAGCCTGGAGAGAGGAGCTGGGGAGACGGGCCTGTGGGGCGGCAGAGCCTGTGCCCTGGCCTGATGATCCGTGCACAGGGATAGAGAGGAAACCACAAAGGCAGGACCCCCCCTCACGTGATCTCTTAGGACCGCATCCCCTTCTCTTCTGCAGGCAGGGGTCTGAAATGTCATCCGACCACAACTGATGCCCTGATTCCAGCCACTCTCTTCACTCCGCTCCACAGGAACAGCCCCACCAGGCCCTCGGACATCAATTCTCCTGCCCCTTGGCTCTTACAGGGCCCCTGCCAATCGATCGCACTGAATCGAGTCAATAGGGCAGGGCCAGAGGGCCTCAGGCGGAGAGATCATCACCGTGGTGTTGTGCCGACGTTTGCAGGGACAGATTTTTCATTAACCCCACGGCCCTCTCCTGGAGCACCCCCACTTGGCTTCAAGCCACAGTCTTCCGGCTCCTAATTCCTCTTTGTCCCTGGCTTCTTGCTGATGAGCGCTGAACTGGGGAGCACCCTGGGCCGGGTGTCAAGGGCCTTGGGAAGTTGACCCTCTTGCAGAAAAGAGCCAAGGGGAGGGCAGGTGGAGGCCGTCTGTACCAGTCAGGCCCAGCTCCAAAGAGCCAGGAGGCACAGAAGGGAGGGATGGCTATCCCAAAGGTCCCAGTAAGAGCCTCAGCTCCCAGGCCATTGGTGCCAAAGTGTGGAGAAGGGCAGCGTGACCTAGAAGTTCAGGGCTGGGACTGTAGAGACCTGATCCATCTCCAAATCCCCATACTGCTACTTCCTAGCTGTGTGGCCTTGGGCCAGTCACAGGAACCTCAGCCTCTCCATCCATAAAATGGGAATAATAAATAGGACCCACTCCCATAGGGCTACAGTAAGGATCAAACAAGATAATGTACATAAAATGCTCAGTACAGTGCCTGGCACGTAATAAGTGCTAGAGAAATATCAACATTCATTATGATTTCATCTGTGAATCCTTTTCAGAATGAGGCGGAGGTGGAGGAAAAAGGACCCCAGGTTCCCCCAGGATATGATCCCTAATTTTATTTCCTCCCAGATTGTTTGGCTTCAGGGGAGCCTGTGTTCAGTGTTATCCAGAACATTCTCCAGAGGCAGCTGACCAAAGGCTGGAAACACATTGCTGCTCACTGCAACCGCCCCACCCAGAAAAGGTGTGCCCAGGTGCTCACCCTTGGCAACCCCCTCCTCCAGGCAGCCAGGACCTCATTCCAGGAAAGACCCCAATCAGGAGGTTCCCGGCCACGTTCAGAGATCCTGGACACTTCAGGTTCTCCGATGGCGCTCTGAAAGGCACCAGCTCTTGCTCTCTCTCTCTCCAGATGGAGCTGTGTGACAAATCGTAGATTTCATGACATCTCTCCCAGGTGGTCAGGAAGTGCCTCCTCCAGAGGAGGTCTGGGCCCAGGGAAATGGCTGCTGGTAGCTGCTGTCACCACCCCACCCCAGCCTCCCTGGGAGGAGCAGAGCCTGTCTCTGCTTCTTTGTATAGATCTCAAAACCTGAGAATCAGGTTGAGCGCCTCGCCAAAGGGGGCACATCCATTACACAAGGAGAGAGAGTCTACAGCCCAGCCTCCTGGCTCCATGTCCAGTGCTTTCTCAGGGGTGGAGAAGGGATGGAGTGAGAGCCTTTTGGGGAAATGACTTGGTCGTCTGCTCTCAGTGGCCTGAGGCCCTGGATACCTGGGTCCCCACAGGGGCTGGGTCCCTTGGTCGGCCCTGCAGGAGGACCCTATAGTGGAGGAAACAGGAGACACAAGTAAGAAGGGTGAAAGCACGGTGAGAATGGGAAGGGGTTCTGGCCTCTCCTCCATCCTCTCTCCCCGTGGGACCTTGGACAGCTCCCTTCCCGTCCCTGAGCCTCCATCTTTTCCATCGTAAAGTGGGGAGACTACATTAGTGACCTCTTGCTCTCATACTTCAAAGGGATGGGCCAGTACCCTCAACTGTCAAGTGGAGAGCTGAGACCCAAAGAGGGAAAGCGTCTCACTCAAGGTCACACAGCTCCTTGCGGCAGAGCGAGCTACGACCTGATGCTGGACCAGATACAGTCCTTAGGTGTCCTTTCACTGGCAAGTTCTACGACGCCTCTGCCCTGCCAGGGCCAGGCCAGACCCAACCCTCAGGCTTCTCCCCAGCCAAGCCTGTGGCTTTAATCCCCACACACACCCAGGCTGCGGCTTCCAGCTGTGCCCCCAGACTCCAGTGGGCTTTTCCTAACGGGGAGATGGGAACCAGACCCAGAGAGGAACTCTGGCAACAGAATCAGAGGGGAAGGAGGGGCTTGGTGGGCTCCTTCCTGTCTCTGCTAAAGCCCTTCCCTCGGCCATGGTGAAGGGTTACTGGCCGTGAAAGTGCTGGGAAGGCCCTGGCCGAGGCTTCTCGGACACCAAGGGCAGGCCCCGGACCTAGGCCAGGCCCAAGACAACAGGACTTTTAAAGTTGTCCCCTCTACTAGATCAAAGTGCATCAACAGCACATATTAAATATGACATTTTTGCCAACAATCTTTTTACAGGATTTTTATCATTTTGTTCTTGGAATTATTTGGCTACCAGGCACTGATTTAACTGGCAGTTGACTATGCCTTCATTCTCATCCATTCTCTTACTTACCCGAGATTTCTTACCAAGTGAGAAAATGTAGCTGACAAATCGCTCTTACGAGTAATGACACTTTTATGAATGCCTAATGTAGTAATTAATGCAGTTGACCTAACGCTACATTTTGTAGACATTTAACATTTATTAATTTCGATTTCACGGTTTTCTTTTCCCATCTTGTAGCCAATAAATATTTTAAGGCCTCAGATATTTTTGCAGGATCCTTCAAAGTTCGTAGGCCCAAAGAGCTAGAGTGACCTTGAAAAAAAAAAAGTGCTAAGCCTCGCTGGGCCCCAGCTTCACCCCTGCTCTGGTCCCCAGGGGCCTTGCCAACCATAGGTGAATCCTGCAGGGCTGACCCCCACCAGGAGCGACATTTTAGAACTACACCCGGTCAGACCAAAACCAAGCCCCAATAGGGGCTGTAAGACCCACGATGAAGATACTCAGAACCGCACAAAGACAGAGAGAAAGACCTCCCTTTCACCCATGAAGAGCAAAGCAATAAAAAATTTTATTTTGCCAGTCGGTTGAATTTCATTTGTGTGGTTTGGAGTGCATTTTCTACTTAATGAACCTGCCATATTTATGACCACTCTTTTTCAATTTGGTAGAGAGAAAGGGGGAAAAGGAAGGGGAAAAGCCTGTCAGATTTCCCCACACAGCTGACGGCTGATGGCTGCAGGGCTGCGTAAGGCAGGGCTTCACAGCCGCGGACCTAAACCGCCTGGGCCAGGGCAAGGTCGTCGGGGAAGCATTTGTACGTACAGCATACTTGATCTGGGTTAGACCCCAGGAACAAGTCCCCAGCATAGGGCACTTGTGGAAGGGAAGTCCCCAACCCCACCTCCAGGCATCTTTCCTGGGTCAAGGTGATCCAGTCAGCTCTGTTTCTCTGCCGGCAGGCTGGAGGATGCCCAGTGGCCAGTGCCCTCTACCCCTCGCTAAATAGGTTTGGGACAGGGGCGCCTGGGTGGCTTAGTCGGTTAAGCGTCCGACTTTCGCTCGGGTCATGATCTCGCGGTTCGTGGGTTCGAGCCCCGCGTCGGGCTCTGTGCTGACTGCCAGCTCAGAGCCTGGAGCCTGTTCCAGAGTCTGTGACTCCCTCTCTCTCTGGCCCTCCCCTGCTCACGCTGTCTCTCTCTCTCTCCTAGAAATAAATAAAAAAAAATTTAAAAGAAAATAAATAGGTTTGGGACAAAAGACAAGAGACCGGGACATGGCCAAGGGAAGAGGAGAGGAAGGTACGCCTTTGACTTGTCCACCCATGAGGCACTCTGCGATCAGGTCTTGAATAAGTTGTGACAGGTGGGACCAGTAGCTCCAATCGTAAACACACACATGCACACTGGGGCTCCCTCCCTTCCCCCGGCCCAGCACCACTCCCTGAGCCCACCCTCCATGGAGGAATCTGAGGCCCAAACCTCTGGGGGGAATCTCAGCTGCCTACACCACCACTGCCCCAACAGGGGACATCCCTGCCCCACTGGTCAGAAATTGTAAGGACAGCAAGCCGGAGATGACTTTGCAGGGCCGCCGAGGGCATGGGCTTTGCAGACAAGCCCCATCTGAGCTACAGATATCCCTCTCCTCTGATTTCTCCCTCAATCACCCCCTCTCCCCTTCACAGCAGCCCCAGCTAAACTGCAGTGTGAACCACGTTTTCATTCATTCACACAGTTATTCACATCTGCTATGGCAGCCACAGAGGATGGGCCAGGTTCTGAAGGAGGGAATACAGGCTCAGGGAGCACCGTGGGTACCTCGCCAGGACTGTGGAGACGGCATTCCTGGAAGACTTCCTGGAAAAGGAGACAGCTCATTTGGAAAAGGAGGAGAGGCTCCCTAGGGGAAGCCTGGAGCACAGAACGGTGCATCTTTTAGCTCCACCAGCATGGGCAGAGGCTGCCCCAGATGGACAGTGACCAAGGAGCCAGACCTCTGAGACTTGCCTTGAGCTGAAGCACCCACATGGTCACAGGGTATGAGAATGGGAACTGAGGAGAGAGGGAGCCTGAGTCCACTGATTTCAGGCTGTCAGGGTCTCAAATCTTCCATTTTTCATAACTGCAAGGGGAATAGCTGGCACCTGACCCTCCAGAGGGATTTGCATTTTCAGAGGGATCAGAGCCGCCCCCTGCATCAGCTCCATCCTCTGCCAGAGAACCTTTCCCCTGAGTCTCCTCTCCTTTCCTCCTCTGGTCTCCAGTCCCTGCACCCCCCACACCCATCTTATGGGGTGATCACCATAGTAATCTCCACACTGGGGGTCTGCCCCTGCTACTAGCCTGGAACACACTGGGTCTTACTTACCCAACACCCGGCCTTGGCTGAACCAGCACTGAGCTCAGCACCCTGCCAGGCCATGGGAGGAAGTTTCCAGAAACACTGGGGCTCAACTCTCTGCTTCCCCACCTGGTAGGACCTTCAGGTTGTAAGAAGAGTATCTAGAAGCACCTTAATCCCGAGGAGGGTAGAAGGAGGTAGAATGGAGGATACCGAGGCCCAGAGAGCCAGGGGACCAGCCAAGGTTACAGAACTGATAGATGTTCTGGTCCCGACCTGAATCCAAATCTGTCTGGTTCAAAAGTTTATGTCTTCAACTGCTAGGCCACGAGGCCACAAAACCCCAGACACCTGCCAGGGCTGAGCGGGTGGGCAGCTGAGCGGCATGTGAGCACTGGGTGCTGTGGGGAGGCGGCCCCGTCTGTGCTGATGGCCAAAATTCTACTCCAGTTGACAGCTGCCATGCGGGAGTATAAGGCCCCATGACGGGAGATCATCTGCTTTTTTTCAGAAAAGAAGAATCCAGATCTTCATATGAAATACTCAAGTTTGTATCTAATCAAAGTACATTTCATTAGATGTTATATAGGTTAGACAACACATTTCTACCTCCAGTTTACAGGAATTCATTCAATAAATATTTTATGAGCACCTACTATATGACAGGTAGGGTAATCGAATCTTCCCAGTGCCCCCAGACTATCCTGGTTTTAAAGACTGACAGTCTCACATCCTGGGAACCCCTCAACCCCTCTACCAGATACTGAGCTTTGTGTCTGTGGCGGGAGTAAGAAATCCCTGGCCTATGGGAGCTTCCACTATGGGAGAGAGGACGATACATTCATCAGCAGGGCAAGACAGAAGGAAACAATACAGTGTAACCAATAGATTCAACAGTGACTGGGGGATGGGGCTGATCAAGGACGACTACTCTGAGGAGGTAACATTTATTTGAGCAGAATCCCAAAGGATAAGAAGAAAGTCGTCAAGAAAATATCTGCCCTAACAAAAATGCGCCGGCAAAAATATGGAAATGTGTCTGCAGAATCTGTTCACTGCAGCTCTGTTCATAAAAGCCAGACTAGAAAGGACCCGGATAATGTCGGGAGGGGTGTGGTTGGATGAGCACTGGCCACGGCTACCGCCATGTGATGGAGCGCCAGGCAGCTGTAGGAAGGAAGCGGGAGGAGCTCCAAATGCCGCTACACAGTGACTCTCGTCAATGACATACTGTTGAGTGGAAAGCAGAGGTGGAAAGATGTGTATAATACGTTGCTATTTACCTAAGAAATTGTGTGTGTGTGTGTGTGTGTGTGTGCGCGTGCGCTTACATTTAAAAGGTAATAAGCAGGGGCGCCTGGAGAGTTCAGTTCATCAGACTCTTGATTTTGGCTCAGGTCATGATCTCACCATTTGTGGTATCAAACCCCACTTGGGCTCTGTGCTGACAGTGAGGAGCCGGCTTGGGGTTCTCTCTCTCTCTCTCTCCTTCTCTCTCTGTCCCTCCAGCTTGTGCTCTCTCACTCTCTCTCCAAATAAATAAACCTTTAAAAAATAAATAAATAAAAGCAAATAAGTGCAAAAAAGATACAGTTCAAGTCTTTGCTCACATCGGGTCTGCAAATACCACTCTGGCTCCAACAACCCCAAAGTCAACAGGTGGAAAATCCCCTCCTTGCCCCACGAGGCCACAGGCTGTGTGGACACATACATTTATTGCAGAAAATTGAAGAACTGGTCCAATGAATCAATCTCCACAAAGAAGATGCTCGGAGTTCTCAACTTTGGAAATACGGATGGCCAGGCTGGGTAACTGCTGAGAAGGCCGTCCTGTGAATTACAGAATAGTTAGGATCATATCTCTCCAGTACTAACAACCGATATGTCTCCAGTCATTGATCAATGTCCCTTCAGAGCAAAATCATCCCAGGTGAAGACTATTAGGTTAGAATAACACTGTTACATCACCCAGTGAGTTCATGCATCTGTGCAGTGACCATCAGTGGCAACATAACTCACAAAAAGAGAGAAAACATGGCCCCCACTGTGTGCCTCATGATGAAAGCACTCGACATTACCCTTGATGTGCTCTTGAAAAATATTTCGCCTAACTCTGATCAAGCTTCTAGATGGAACTGCCACTTTGCAGGGACAGCGGACAAGGGATCATGTTCAATGGTGCCATGAAACATGCAGTCAGCACACGCCAGACAGCAGAAAACTCTAATGTGTACACAGCAGTTTCCTCATGTCGTGGGATCCAACCTCAAGTCAGTCTCGGCCTAGGTGGGGAGCGTGCTTAGGATTTTCCCCCTCTCTCTCTGTCTCTCTCTCCCCCTCTCCCTCGCCCTCTCCCCTGCTCATCCACAGGTGTGCATGCCCTCTAAATAAATAAATGTTTGAAAAAGCCACCTGGGTGGTGCCTGAGTGGTTCAGTTGGTTAAGTATCCAACTCTTAATCTCAGCTCAGGTCTTGATCTCAGCATGGTAAGTTCAAGCCCCACCCTCAGCCCTGTGCTGGTCATGCAACTACTTAAAAAGAAAAAAAAGCCACGTGGGGTGTCCCACTGGATCAGTAAGTTGTAAAGCATGTGATTCTTGATCTTAGGGTTATAAGTTAGAGCCCCCCACTGGATGTAGAGATTACTTTTGGAAAAAAAAAAAAAAATCTGGAGGGCACCTGGGTGGCTCAATGGGTTAAGCATCTGAATCTTGATTTCTGCTCAGGTCATGATCTCATGGATCGAGGTTAGTGAGCTCGAGCGCCAAGTTGGGCTCCGTGCTAACAGTGTGGATCCTGACTGGGATTTTCTCTCTCTCCCTCTCTCTCTCTGCCCCTCCCTGCTTGCTCTGTCTCTCTCAAAAATAAATAAACTTAAAAAGAAAAAAGAATGTGGAGATAGGTAGGAACCCACGATGTTCCAAGTAAAAACTCAAAATAAATTTAAAACATTGCCAAAAAAAAAAAGAGAATGGGGGGAATATGCACAGATATTTGATGTTGGATGATATTAAGGAAATAGAGTTTATTTCTTTTGTGATAATAGCAGTGGGGTTAGGTTCTGGTAAAGAGTCTTTTTATCTTTTAGAGATAGTGCTAAAATTCCTACAGATTAAATGACAATATGCCGAGTTCTGCTTCACAAAACCCAGAGGGGAAGTGGGTAAAGCTATAAATAAAACAAGACTGATTGATCATGAATTAATAATCTCTGAATCTGGGTGATGGATAGAGGAGAGGTTCATTGTTTTCTCTCCTGTTGTATCTGTTTGAAAGGGGAAAAAAATAACAACAAACAGACAAAAATAGGCATTCGGGTGAGAACTTTGTAAGCAGAGGTTATCAGCCATCACCAAAGTCACGGGGCTGGTGAGAGTGTGGCCAGTTCAAGGGGAACAAGGAGGTGAGTGCGGCCGGGACACAGTGGATGGTGGGCAGGAGTGCCAGATGAGACACAGTGGGGCCTGACCAGCAGAGCCCTGGGGCCGGTGGAGGAGTGGGCACTTCACCTTGACCGCCAGGCAGGAGCTGTTAGAGACCTATGGGTAGCAGTGGCGTAGGATCTTTTGATTAACAACATGTAGCCTCCCCACACAATGGAATATTACTTAGGCACAAACAGGAATGGAAAACTGATGCAGGCTACAACTTCGAACACGTGCTAGATGAAAGAAATCAGACACAAAAGGCCACCTGTAGTAGGATTCTGGTGATGTGAAATATACAGAATAGGCATTTCCATAGAGACAGAAATTAGATTCATGGCTGTCTGGGGCTGGGCGCAGGGAAAATAGGGATTGACTCGGCTAACAGGTTACAGGATTTCTCCCTGGAGGATGGAATGTTCTGGAATTAGTTGTCATGGTTGCATCACATAGTAACTATACTAAAACCACTAAATTATACACTTTAAAGTGGTGGTTTTTAGGTTATATGAATTATATGGTTTCTTTGAAACCCTCAAAAAAGACAAGATCCTTTTGGCTGCTCTGGAGAGTAAGCATCAGGAAGGGAGCCAGGGAGGGCAGGAAGAACAGTATGGCGACAAGACCAGCCATGGCCATGGGAAGGTCCCGTTGCTCGTACCTCCAGTGGGCTGACTGGGGAGGAGGCAGAGGGGATGGGCGACTCCTAGGTGTGGGCCTGAGAATGCCACCACGGGTAGAGATGCCACCATCTAGCCAGATGAGGAAGGCTGGGGTCCAGGAAGCAGCAGGCTCCCATCACATAGTCCTTAGGTTCTAGGTGCTTAGAGTTGGTCATTAGTACTTCTCCACCCATGATCCCCGCCCTTCTCTTCCAGGCCCCCAGGTGTGGGGCGGGGCCACGTGACAGTTCAGGCCAATGGAGTGTACCCTGAAGTGAAGTGCATACGGAGAACCTTCCAGAACTCGGTGCCCAGATGCTCAGTACATTCAAGGTGGTGGCTGCTTCACCAACCTGGGTTTTAGAGGGAGAAGACATGAGCAAAGCCCCGGTGACCCCACGATGGATGTTTCATGAGTGAGAAATACACCCTTTGTTGCTATAAACAACTGAGAGGTTGAAGCCATCATTGTCCACGGTACAACCTAACCCTCCCTGACCCGTGTGATGCCTCGGAAACATTCAGCCGGTTTTCTCCCAGGCCTCCCTCCCTCGCTCCCCTCCGCCCCATGCAGGGCACACTGAGCACCAAGCTCAGGCAGGGATAGGTTTCCTTCAAGTCGACCACATGACTGTCTAGTCTGGACCCTTCCGTGCCCAAGCAGCTCAGGACCAGTTATGTACAAGGGGCCCCCAAGTGTTTGTGGAACATGATCAAATGGTGGAACTAGAGCGGGGGAGCGTGTGTGAAATTGGGTGGGGAAGATAAAGCACTTTAAATAAATTAAGGAAAAGTAAGTAACAGCGCTTGACCAAGTCTAAATTGAATGTAACCAGCTGTCACTGAACGTGTGAACTGTTGACAATGGTGACTGCAGCCCAGGTGGGGGGACAGCAGAGCAGACCAGTAAGGTGTCCCAGAGGCGGTAGCAGACTTTATCCTGAGGGTTTCAGGGTGAAGGGGAAAGAAGCCTGACCAGGTAAGCAGGGAGGCAGCTCATCCTCCTCCTCATCCCCGTAAGAACTGCCCAGCTTGCAGCTTCTCGGGGGTCTTCCTTCCATGGCCCCTGCAGGGACTCCCTAGGAAGGTGAATGAGTTATTCTAGTGGCTTCAGCTCCACCCCTCTTCATCTTTGGGGTAAGACCTTGGTTCTAGAAGACCCCTGTTACAATGCACAGCTCTTACCAAGAGGGACGGAGGGTTGACGCTAAGATTAGCCTCCCATCCCCCTCATCAGAGCAGAGAGCCCAAGACCCTGGAGATCTTGGGGTGATGAGACACCACCGTGAGGGCCTGCTGCCAAGACCAAACCTACAACTTTGCCTCCAAGCTGGCTTCCTTGTCACCAGCTGCTCCGCTTTCTGGCATCGCCCCCACGGCCCCAACCGCCGCTGTTTGCAGTCAGTCACACACAAGCCAAGGCCACTTTTCCTGAGCCAAGCCCAGGCCACTTCTCCTGAGCCGTCTGCAGGACCCACTCTGCTTCTGGGAAATCAGCAGGGTCCCAGACCCCGGGGGCTCCGAATGCCAGGGAGGGAGGCCCACGCCCAGTTGCTGGGCCTGTACCTTCAGCGCTTTTCACCTTGGCAGCCTGGGAGGCTCTGCCAGCTCTCAGAAAAGATCAGATCCCAGCCCAAGGCTCTGACCTGCAGGTGGAAACTGCTGCCATGAGAAAAGCCCAGCCCCACCCCTTCCTAGCCGCAGACCTCAGATGGACGGCTTCACAGCAGCTCCTGTCCAGAGCTTGCCGATTGGACATTGGCAGAGCCGGGTTCAAATCCCAGCTCCACCATGACTAAGTGAATGACCTTGGGGAAGTTGCTGAAATTCCCTACCTGTTCCCCACCTATGAGATAGAGATGGCCATAATACTCGTCTTTCAGCATCCCTGGCCTGAAGGAAGCGTTGAATACATACTGGTGAAATTAATACGGGGATGAAAACCAGTGTGCCTATCAGGACCCTTTAGTCAAGGAACCAAAGCTCAACCCAAGCTAGTTTGTGGGGAAATGGTACTTAGCAGCTCCAGTACCTGAAAAGTCCAAGTATGATTGATAGATCTAGCTTCAGACGCAGCTGGATCCAGGGACTAAACAATGTCCTTCAACCTCATGGACTCATGGATTTCTCTCTCTCTCTCCCTCCCCCACCCCCCTGCACACAGCTCCCTCCACATAGCAGGGGAGAGCAAGACTCCAGCTGACATCAGATTTAGAGGAAGGAGAGAATGTAAAACCCCAGAGAGGAAATCTGATTGGCCCAGCCTGGATCTCATGGGCTCTCACTAAGCAGAAAGGGGTCCAGTGAGGAAGAGCTCCCCACAGCCAAAAAGAGTGGCCAGAGGGACATTCTTCCAAAGGAAGGCGCTCTTCCAGCAGAAGAGGACGCAGTGGTGCTGAGCAGATACAGTATGGACAGGTCAGGGTCCCCCAGTAGGTGACTGGGCAGCTGGCCAAGGTGCAGCTGCAGCCTATGGCCACTGGGAAGGAAAGGGTGTATGAAGGGGATAAAAGGGGTCAGGGGGACAGAAAGGGAAGAAGGGAGGAAAGGAGAGAGAGAGGAGGAGAGAAGAAAGGAAGCGGAAGGGAGAGAAGGGAAGGGAGAGTGCCTGGACCATGCAGGGCTCCGCCTGAGCTCAGCACCCGTACAAACCCCCAGATACCCTGCTTGCCTGAGGCTCACCCCACCCAGGCCCCAACCCCCTTGCTACAAGGTCATCCCACACCCTTGACCATGGTGCTTGGTTTCCAACAAACCAGGTCTGAGCCCATCCATTCATGTTACCCCTCTGTCCAGTCAGCCCACTGGGAGCCAACGACTGCTGCTGGAATTCTGGGCAGACGTCTCCCTCCTTCTGTGCAGGGACCGTAGCTGGGACCGTGCAATCCATTTGCTGCCATGAAGGAAGCCATCCTCCAGTTGAAACCAACACCAGCCACGGAAGAGAGGGGAGCAACGGGAAATAATTGGACAATCAGTGACCGCTGAGTGGCTGAGACCAGCAGTGGCGCTGGCTTACTTCTGGGCCCCAGAGGCATGAGCTGATATGCCCCCTTACCAGTTTAAGCCACTTGGAGCTGAGTTCTTCTGTTACATTCACACAAGGGCAGTGGAAAAAGCTGAGGGAAATGGAGGCCAGCCACTATCCTCTCCCTGAGCATCTGTCTGTTCTGCCTGATGCCAAAGAGGGGGGCAGTGACTAAAGGGGGTGTGTACTAGTCAGGGTTCTCCAGAGAAACAGAACGAACAGGAGATATGTATAGAAGGAGAGATTTATTTAAGGAATTGGCTCATTATGATTAAGGAGGCAGGCGAGTCCAAAATCTGCAGGCTGGAGGCCCAGAGGAGAGCCCATGCTGAAGTTCAAGTCCACAGGTCTCTGCTCCCTCCTTGTTGGAAGGAGGTCAGTCTTTTGTTCTATTCAGGCCTTCAACTGATTGGATGAGACCCACCCACATTATGGAGGGCAATCTGCTTTACTCAAAATCCAAAATAATGTTTGACCACATATCTGGACACCACAGCCCTGCCAAATTGACACATAAAATCAGCCATCAGAGGCTCCCCAGATGCATCTTGTTCAACCCCTTCAGATGAAAAAACAGAGGTCTAGAGAGGCCCACTGGTCTGTCCTAGGTCACACAGCAAAGTACTAGCAGAGCCTGGCTGCCTCCATCCTGACTCTCAGGCCAGCGCTCTCTGGACAGTCCCCTCACTCCCGTTGTGGCTCCTAGGAGCCCAAGGACCAGATGAGAGCAGGTACCACAGACAGGCTACCCACTGCCTGCCCAACACCCCTGAGCAATCGGCCTTCGAGAAGAAATGTTGGCTGGTGGGGTATTTGCATATCCTTAACATGTTGTTCCAGAAAGTTCAAAATACCCAGAAATTCCTCAGATCTACCTTTTCCCTTACAGCCTTGTAATTTCAGCTGAATTCCTTGGGAAGGACCCAGAAAGCATTGGTTCTTCTGGGTGGGTCACCTACCCCCTGACTCCCACCCTGGGGCTGCACCAGCCATGAGGTCATGTTCACGTGACTGAGGTTTTCCTCCATGTGGCAAAGGCACCCTTGCCTGCGTGGGAGTTGTTTGCAGGTGGTACGAGAATGGACATTTTTTATTTTAACAGTCATGGATTCACTTTTATGTTGCTTTGAATTTACGACTAGGGATGCTGCTTTCCCATTTACGGAGGTGATAGAAAGTTTCCCTTTAAACTAAATTTAAGTTTTTTAAAAGTGAGTCAGTGGAAATAAAAATAGTAAATAAAAGAACAGGCAGTACATTGATATGGCCAAAACAGAGATGAAACAACCGAGACTGTAGAAATGCCAGACGGACTGAAATATCTCCTGCCACCATGTCAACCCACTTCCGCTTGCCCTGTCCCCAGGGAGGCGAGGGACGAGGGGACGCAGTTGCGTGAGCTGCGAAGAAGTGCTCACTCTCCTGCCTGTTCTTGGCTTTGACATACCTGACCCGGCACTATGGCATGCCCAGCCACCTTGCCCGGAATCCTAGGGCACCAATGGCCCCATCACCAAGTCCTTGGGACTCAGCATCTACCAAAGGAACATCCCACCAACTTCCTCTCCTGCCTCCCAGAAGGGGACTTGCGTTTTCTCACCTAGACCACCCACCAGCATGGAAATAAGCCATTACTCCATACATAAAAGGCTGCAAAGTAATTAATATCCCAGTCATTTAGCTCAGCTGTAATGCCCTCACCGTTAATAAGCTAGCTTAGAGCTCCGCTTGAAATTAATAACTTGCAAATGACCCAAGAGACCCGGTTTCCTACCTTCTTTTTTAAACCAAAAAAAAAAAAAAGAAAAAAAAAGAAAAAAGAAAGAAAGAAAGAAAACTAGAATTTAAATAGAAAAGCAATTTTCATTTATGAGCCAGTATCATTATTCATAACTGGAGAATTGTAAGGGGTAAAAGCCTTTTCCAGTTAATTAGAATCCTGAGCACCAGAGGAAAGGGGGGAGGCCACGTCTAGCACAGGCCATAAGGAGGCAGGAGGTACAAATCGCACGGAAGAAAGTCCCTCCTATGTAGCTGCGGGTCTACACAGGTGCATGAGGAGCAGGACTCCCTCCGGCCCCGGTGCACCTACTGCAGCGGAGAGCCCAGCGCTAGCAGCCAGAGGGGCTGAGGCTGCCAGGGGAGAAATGCGCAAAGACGCCCGCGTGTCGATCCATGTCCTCAAGACACTAGCGATAAAGTCTAATCTTAAACTATAAGGGAAGCGGAAGGGAGAGAGCAGAGGCCAGATGAGAGGCTGGGGAGGAGGGAGGAAAGGGGGAGAGAGAACTGTCCTTCCTCCCATACCGAGGACCCAGCCCGAGGCTCACTACTCCCAACCCCACCCCCAACCCCACGTACCTGATGCTGAGGCAGGTGTGACAGCCTCACTGTCACCCACAAGCCTCACAAAACAATCCATATCTGTGTTCCAGTGAGGGGAAGAGACTCAGAGAAGGCAAGGTGCGATGAGGGGCGGGGCGGGTGAGGGGCGGGGCCGGTGAGGGGCGGGGCCGGTGAGGGGCGGGGCGGGGACTGTCCCCAGACCAAACGCCAATTTAGGAAAGAGGCTGACCCTGAGACCCAAGCAAGGCGACTGCGCAAGAAACTCATTCCCTCAACGAACGTGGGCTCATTGAGCGCCCACTAAGGGGAGGGCTTTGGGCGCTGGAGACACAGCAGTGCCCAAAGGAGACAAGGTCAAGTGCTGAAGTTGAGAGATGCTGGGACGCATGCAGTAGCCTGTCTCGGGGAGGAAAGTCAAGAGGACCATTTCGGACGTGCTGACTGCAAGACGCTTAGTGGCCAATACTGGACAGANCCAGCTCTGCCCTCCTTTCTTTTATTTATTTATTTTTTAACGTTTATTTATTTTTGAGAGACAGAGTGTGAGCAGGGGAGATGCAGAGAGGGAGACATAGAATCCGAAGCAGGCTCCAGGCTCTGAGCTGTCAGCACAGAGCCCGATGTGGGGCTCGATCTCACGAACCACGAGATCATGACCTGAGCCGAAGTCAGTGGCTTAACCCAGGTGCCCCTGCCCTCCTTTCTTTTAAAGCTCCCAGAGTCGTGGTAAAGTAGACGTGGTCTTCACAACGGAAGCTCAGGCTAGCTGAAGGCACATCCTGGCCAGAGCCCAGGCTGGGATTCGAACCCAAACCTTGGACTCCAAGTGTCAGGAGAGTTGATGGTTGAACCAAAACTCACCGAGTTCAACTGAGCCCCTGGAGGTAGAGTCTGAGCCTAGGGCCCTGCAAACTCTCTGCCCCATGTGGGTCCACTGTGTCTCACCCACATCACAGCCCCACAGCTGCCTGGAGGTCCACACCCAGCTCCATTTCACCCCAAGAGCTTGGAGAAAACTGTGTTGGTAACATCATGGACATCATTAACCCAGTTCAACTCTGTTAGTAACACCACCAGCATGGACCTGGGCCAGGCCCTGCATTCAGCCCTTCACCTTGATCAACTCACTGAGGACTCACTTTAGTGAAGTAGATACTGTTCTCCTCCTTTTAGAAGTGAGAAAACTGAGGGGCGCCTGGGTGGCTCAGTTGGTTGAGCGTCTGACTTCGGCTCAGGTCATGATCTCACAGTTCTCAGGTTCGAGCCCCACGTCAGGCTCTGTGCTGACAGCTAGCTCAGAGCCTGGAGCCTGCTTCGGATTGTTTGTCTCCCTCTCTCTCAACCTCCCCTGCTCGTGCTGTCTCTCTCTCTCTCTCTCTCTCTCTCTCTCTCAGAAATAAATAAAACATTTAAAAAATTTTTAAAAAAAGAAGTGAGGAAACTGAGGCCTGGGAAGTTCAGGCAACAAAGTCACATGGTCAGCCAGTGGCTCCACCTCCAGAGCCCTACTTTTAATGGTGAGGGAACACTGCCTTCGCACACATATGAATACCAGGAGTGCCGACAATGGCTATGTGCTCACTTAGCACAGTTCTAAGCCCTCAGTTCTCATAGACCGTGCTGCTGTCTTCTGCCATTGGATAGTTGAGGAAACTAGGGCACAGAGAGGTAGAGTGGCTTCCACAAGGTCACACAGCTGGGAAGAGGCTAAGCTGAGATTCAAACCCACAAAAAGCAGCTCTGGGGTCTATGCTTTTAGCCCCCTCCCCCTCCCAGTAGTGACAGGGATTCCTAGAGTCATTGTGGCTTCTCCCACGCTGCCCATCGAAGGCCTTTTTGCCTCCTTACCCCAGCAACCCCCTCGCCAGCTCTTGCTGCCCACACCGGCCCACCTAGACTGACTCAGGGGGACCCAGCTGCCCACTGATTCCTGCAAGCCGAGCCCCTCCTCCCTGCCACCACCCTCCCGCCAACCCCCAGTGTGGCCCACTCCCCAGCTGAGCCTTCTCTGAAGGCTGGACTAGATTCAGAATGTCCAAGCTCTAAAGATCTGGCAAGTCACCTCCTTCATGGTCATGCCCGTTTTACAGCCGGGGAGACCAAGGCCCCAGAGAGGATGCCCTAACTTGGCCAAGGCCACTTGCCCCCACCCAGTGGCCTCCTGGGGTGCCCCCCATGGTCACCCTCCCCTCCCCCTCCCCACACCCATCCTGTCCCCAGGCACTGGCAAGCTCTCCGGGAAGAGCTCTTGGCTCCCAGATGCTCCACCAGCTGGCAGGCCTGGGTCCCCTTGTGGGCCACCTACCACGTGTGGATGCAAAAGCGTCACCACCAGGAGCCTTACGATGGAGTCTGGACTCAGCAGCTTCCGCTCCCTCCAGCTGTGGGCAAGATGTACCCTGTTAGCTCTCAGATGGGCAGAGGCATGTCGTGCCTCAAACAGGAACAAGCTCGTCCCCTTGAGGAACCAGAGTTTTTAGGCGGTGGTTCCCAAATGTCAGGTTAAGAACCAACCACGTCAGAATCGCTTCTCCAAAATACAGTCTCCTGGGTCTCGCTGCCAAGCCAGTGTGATCTGGCCGGTCTGGGGGAGGGCCCAGGCATCTGGATCTGAAAAGCCCCCCGCCCCACCCAGCTGATTCTGGCAAGCAAGCTTGGAACCACTACTCAGGGCAGTTTACTCACAAAGGGTCAAACTTGGGGGCATCTTAAGGACCCTCTAGCCCAGGGGCACCTGGGCGGCTCAGTCGGTTGAGAGTCTGACTGGCTCAGGTCATGATCTCACATGTCATGGGTTCGAGCCCTGCATTGGGCTCTCTGCTGTCAGCACAGAGCCTGCTTCAGATCTTCTGTCCCTTCTCTCTGCCCCTCCCCTTTGTGTGTGGCCCCCCCCTCTCTGACACACACACACACACACACACACACACACACACACACACACA
>NW_027530007.1:855892-879312 GCF_008692635.1 Crocuta crocuta | reverse complement strand
CCAGCTCTGCCCTCCTTTCTTTTATTTATTTATTTTTTAACGTTTATTTATTTTTGAGAGACAGAGTGTGAGCAGGGGAGATGCAGAGAGGGAGACATAGAATCCGAAGCAGGCTCCAGGCTCTGAGCTGTCAGCACAGAGCCCGATGTGGGGCTCGATCTCACGAACCACGAGATCATGACCTGAGCCGAAGTCAGTGGCTTAACCCAGGTGCCCCTGCCCTCCTTTCTTTTAAAGCTCCCAGAGTCGTGGTAAAGTAGACGTGGTCTTCACAACGGAAGCTCAGGCTAGCTGAAGGCACATCCTGGCCAGAGCCCAGGCTGGGATTCGAACCCAAACCTTGGACTCCAAGTGTCAGGAGAGTTGATGGTTGAACCAAAACTCACCGAGTTCAACTGAGCCCCTGGAGGTAGAGTCTGAGCCTAGGGCCCTGCAAACTCTCTGCCCCATGTGGGTCCACTGTGTCTCACCCACATCACAGCCCCACAGCTGCCTGGAGGTCCACACCCAGCTCCATTTCACCCCAAGAGCTTGGAGAAAACTGTGTTGGTAACATCATGGACATCATTAACCCAGTTCAACTCTGTTAGTAACACCACCAGCATGGACCTGGGCCAGGCCCTGCATTCAGCCCTTCACCTTGATCAACTCACTGAGGACTCACTTTAGTGAAGTAGATACTGTTCTCCTCCTTTTAGAAGTGAGAAAACTGAGGGGCGCCTGGGTGGCTCAGTTGGTTGAGCGTCTGACTTCGGCTCAGGTCATGATCTCACAGTTCTCAGGTTCGAGCCCCACGTCAGGCTCTGTGCTGACAGCTAGCTCAGAGCCTGGAGCCTGCTTCGGATTGTTTGTCTCCCTCTCTCTCAACCTCCCCTGCTCGTGCTGTCTCTCTCTCTCTCTCTCTCTCTCTCTCTCTCAGAAATAAATAAAACATTTAAAAAATTTTTAAAAAAAGAAGTGAGGAAACTGAGGCCTGGGAAGTTCAGGCAACAAAGTCACATGGTCAGCCAGTGGCTCCACCTCCAGAGCCCTACTTTTAATGGTGAGGGAACACTGCCTTCGCACACATATGAATACCAGGAGTGCCGACAATGGCTATGTGCTCACTTAGCACAGTTCTAAGCCCTCAGTTCTCATAGACCGTGCTGCTGTCTTCTGCCATTGGATAGTTGAGGAAACTAGGGCACAGAGAGGTAGAGTGGCTTCCACAAGGTCACACAGCTGGGAAGAGGCTAAGCTGAGATTCAAACCCACAAAAAGCAGCTCTGGGGTCTATGCTTTTAGCCCCCTCCCCCTCCCAGTAGTGACAGGGATTCCTAGAGTCATTGTGGCTTCTCCCACGCTGCCCATCGAAGGCCTTTTTGCCTCCTTACCCCAGCAACCCCCTCGCCAGCTCTTGCTGCCCACACCGGCCCACCTAGACTGACTCAGGGGGACCCAGCTGCCCACTGATTCCTGCAAGCCGAGCCCCTCCTCCCTGCCACCACCCTCCCGCCAACCCCCAGTGTGGCCCACTCCCCAGCTGAGCCTTCTCTGAAGGCTGGACTAGATTCAGAATGTCCAAGCTCTAAAGATCTGGCAAGTCACCTCCTTCATGGTCATGCCCGTTTTACAGCCGGGGAGACCAAGGCCCCAGAGAGGATGCCCTAACTTGGCCAAGGCCACTTGCCCCCACCCAGTGGCCTCCTGGGGTGCCCCCCATGGTCACCCTCCCCTCCCCCTCCCCACACCCATCCTGTCCCCAGGCACTGGCAAGCTCTCCGGGAAGAGCTCTTGGCTCCCAGATGCTCCACCAGCTGGCAGGCCTGGGTCCCCTTGTGGGCCACCTACCACGTGTGGATGCAAAAGCGTCACCACCAGGAGCCTTACGATGGAGTCTGGACTCAGCAGCTTCCGCTCCCTCCAGCTGTGGGCAAGATGTACCCTGTTAGCTCTCAGATGGGCAGAGGCATGTCGTGCCTCAAACAGGAACAAGCTCGTCCCCTTGAGGAACCAGAGTTTTTAGGCGGTGGTTCCCAAATGTCAGGTTAAGAACCAACCACGTCAGAATCGCTTCTCCAAAATACAGTCTCCTGGGTCTCGCTGCCAAGCCAGTGTGATCTGGCCGGTCTGGGGGAGGGCCCAGGCATCTGGATCTGAAAAGCCCCCCGCCCCACCCAGCTGATTCTGGCAAGCAAGCTTGGAACCACTACTCAGGGCAGTTTACTCACAAAGGGTCAAACTTGGGGGCATCTTAAGGACCCTCTAGCCCAGGGGCACCTGGGCGGCTCAGTCGGTTGAGAGTCTGACTGGCTCAGGTCATGATCTCACATGTCATGGGTTCGAGCCCTGCATTGGGCTCTCTGCTGTCAGCACAGAGCCTGCTTCAGATCTTCTGTCCCTTCTCTCTGCCCCTCCCCTTTGTGTGTGGCCCCCCCCTCTCTGACACACACACACACACACACACACACACACACACACACACACACACACAGGACCGGGCTGCCCATAGTTCTTGCCCCCTGCCCACCATACCCTCCCTTCTTGGGATCCGCAAGCAACAAACTATATTTTCTTTTTTTTTTTTTAATTTTATTTCTAGGAGAGAGAGAGACAGTGTGAGCAGGAGAGGGTCAGAGAGAGAGGGAGACACAGACTCTGAAATAGGCTCCATGCTCCGAGCTGGCAGTCAGCACAGAGCCCGACGCGGGGCTCGAACCCACGAACCGCGAGATCATGACCTAAGCGAAAGTCGGACGCTCAACCGACTAAGCCACCCAGGCGCCCCTACGAACTATATTTTCAATAGCAGTTGCCTCCTGATCTATTGGTCTTGCCACACCTATATAATAATAAAACGATACCGTAAAACACCTTCTAAACCTCAGCTTAACCTGGGGTTGTATCCACCCAACCTGCCTCATGGCGTGGCGGCAGGATTCAGATGTGATAGTGCTGCAAAAAGCCTCAAAACCACAGGGGGCTCAGATCTTCAGAGAGAGGAGGCACAGCCGCACCCAAAGTCTGTCCTTTGAGGACCCCACCGTGGGAATGCCTCCTTGTGGCACCTCTTTGGAGTAGGTAAGGCCAGAATGACCACCCCTCTCTCTCCAGATAGGTAAGACAAGGCGCGGCAAGGTAAATGACTTGCCCAAGGACACAGGCTGGTCATCCAAAGATCTAGGACTGGAAATCAAGAGATGGGGGAAAGTGTAACCCAGGCCGGTTGGGGTTAACCAAGGAGAGCATCTCAGGGGAGGGAGGCGGAAGAGGAGGTGGGAGCAGCCGGCTGCCAGACACACGTGCACATGTACTCACACGCACTCACATCCTCTCTTTCCGCCGGCGCTGGCAGAAGAATGCATGCAGCGTGGGGAACTGGCCAGACAATTAGCCTGTCACTCCCGCTCCTAATTCTCTCTCCCTGTCCTTGGACACAATTGAGAATCTCTTTAAGGTTCACAATGAGACCCCTTCTCCAACTGGCGTTTCCGCGCCTCACCATACGACTTCCCCTCTCCCCAAGCTCTTCAACAGCCGGCTCCTCAGCCCAGCGAAGCCTGACAAATACTTCCTGCAAATGTGTATGTCTCAGGCTCAGAATAGCCTCCCCAAGTTAAATAAAAACCCTTGTGAAGGGATTCCAGGTGAGTCGGAGCGACATTTCCAGCATGCCTGCTTTCTCCCCAGGTCCCAAACCTTCCTCATCTGTGATGGCCATTCAGGACGCGGCCACAGCCAGCGCCAGGGAAGCCCAATGCTCCAAAGATCCCAGCAACCAGATCACAATGATTAGACTCCTCCACCTTCCCATCTGGAGTGTGCTGGGGGTCGGGGAAGGAAGACATCTGGTCTCCTGTGCAGGCAGAGAATAACACGCTCGTGGTAATTGGCAGTACAAGTAATTGCCACTTAGTACATGCCAGGCGCTATTCTAAGCCCTTTGCATTCATTAGCTCACTTAGCCCTCATACCAGCTCCACCAGACATATTTATGTTCCCCTTTTACAGATGAGGACTGAGACCTTCTGATGACCCAAGATTAGCATCCCCAACATGGCCATGGTCATTGGAGCCGAGAAATGGCTGCCTCTGTATGGGGGACATGCACACCGCAGTTTGCCGTGTTCCCTACCGCCCCCTGGTCTATTATGTCCTGTCTGTCTGGCCCATTAAGTTCCCTCACTTCACCCCTGCAGGTGTCTGAGTTTTCAACCCCTATACCATGCTGCCTCCTCCCCTGTACCTCCTCCACCCCCCTCTGGTTCTGGGAATCGGGATCTGGGGCCTACAGATCTGTCAAAAGCCATACCCTTCCCCTTCCTTTCGGGCCGGCTCTTCTGGGAAGCTCTTTCTTTCTGTCTTTCTTTCTTCCTTCCTTCCTTCTTTCTTTCTTTCTTTCTCNTCTCTTCTCTCTTTCCTGCCTTCCTGCCTTCCTTCCTGCCTTCTTTCTTGCCTGCCTGCTTGCTCTTTCTTTCTTTCTTTCTTTCTTTCTTTCTTTCTTTCTTTCTTTCTTTCTTTCTTTCTTTCTTTCTTTCTTTCTTTCTTCCTTCTTTCTTTCTTTCTTTCTTCCTTCCTTCTTTCTTTCTTTCTCTTTCTTTTTTCAATTTTTTAATGTTGTATTTATTTCTGAGAGAGGAAGAGAGAGAGAGAGACAGTGTGAGCAGGGGAGGGTCAGAGAGAGAGGGAGACACAGAATCTGAAACAGGCTCCAGGCTCTGAGCTGTCAGCACAGAGCCCGACACGGGGCTCGAACCCACGAACCGTGAGATCATGACCTGAACCGAAGTCGGACGCTTAACCGACTGAGCCACCCAGGCGCCCCTTCTGGGAAGCCTTTCTATTTTAACCATCAACTCTGCAAATGTCTGAACCTAAAGGATTCTGGGAGGCCGTGTGGGCCTCACCCATCAGGTGCAGATAAGAGCTGAGGCTCAGAGAGGCGTGAAACGCTGCTACCCCCTTACACAGCCACGAGGCCCTGTTATCCAACAAGGTCCTCCTTCCGGTTCCTACCAGTTTGGGGGGGTACGATAGGGCTGGGGGTTCTCATGCTCTTTTACTGAGGCCAGGGGCGTGGCAAAGAAGGCTGCCGACTCTTCCGGGGCTTTCCTGACCACAAGCCAAGGCTGCTTGTCCTCTCCTTATTCCCGAGTCTTCTGTGAGTCCCTAAGCTCCGGGAGTGCTCGGGGCCCCCTCCCCCCACCCCCACCTTCTTGCCTTAACCTGGGCTCAGACTCAGAAAGCTGAGCCTGGAGCTCCCACTGACTGCCCTGACCCCTTATGTGGGTCCATCATCCTGCCTCCATTTCACACCCACCCCAGCGACACTCTCCTTCTGGACTGAGGTGAGGCTGATTCTGCCCCTAACTTCCCAACTGACGAAGGAGTATCACAGAGAAGCTAAATGTGACCCAAGGTCACAGCCGCTCCTGCAGAGCCGGGACCAGCTCCGGACCCCTGAACTCCCCCCTCTACAGAAGCCACCAAGGGACAATGTGACATCACTGTGACCCTTCCCGTGTTGGACCTCCCCCCAGGGACCCTAACCACTTGGAAGACATGCCATTTTTTGGAGTGGGCGGCGGAGACTTGCCCTCCCCCCACCACACACAAGATGATCATTTTCTCAGAAGCTTTGATCTGGGCCCTGGCAGGTCCCCAAGCTCACACTGCCTGGTCTTCCCCACAAGCCCACCTATCTCTGGATACCCCCCAGGACTGTCCGTACAGCTGTGCGGGTTGTGCACCGCTCCCCCAGCACAGTCCCACGCTGCAGTCCTAACTGTCACTCACTAGGCATCGCCATGCTGATGCGATGCGGCTGCCAANCAGCAGTGGACCTCCAAGACTGACAGGAAAGCTCCCCCAAGCAGGGGAATTAAACTCCATCACTGCACAGGCCGCAGACAAAAGGGAGCCCATAATGGGATTAGAATTGTCATAAATTAAAATCATAAATTCAATAAACGCCTTATCGGGCTGGCTTTGATAGGCATAATGGAGGGGCCGTGGGAAGGTGGGTTTCGGCAACCAGGCGGGCTGCGGGCTGGGGGGAGACTCTGGCCCAGCTGCCAGGCCAGGCTCGGGGGCCCTTGTCCAGAGAACACTCCCACAGGACAGGCCACGACAGCCGGTGGTTGCCCAAGACCAGCGGTGAATCCTTACCGGCCCCGGGATTTAATCCAGCCTTGCTGTTCACCAGCTGCCTGCCTCTGCCACCCGCCCCTTCCACCCACTGCGTGGGCACCCGTTAACTGGCCTTGGGCTGCAAATGTGGTGTGGTAGAAGGACATATATTGACAAGGCAAAGTTCTGGGTTTGAATCCCAGCTCCAGCACAGGCGAGCTGCACGGCCTTGGCCAGGGGTCTGCATTCAGGAGCCCACGTCTTCCCTCTTACCCTGAGAGCACCATCCATCCTCCTTTCCATTCATCCCCACATTCAGCATATAGTTATGGCTTTTGGACTGAGTGCAAGACTGTGCTAACCACTGGGGGAAATAGCAGGAAGGACATGGAGCTGACATTCCAGTGCAAAGAAGACATAAGGAGGAAATTTCACAAATAATTGATTACAATTATAAATCACAAAGGGGAAACCCAGGAGACCCGGCCAGATTGGGGAGGGGGACACACGGTGAGAGATTTTTGTGAAGAACTAAAACTCCAGCTGAGGTCTAAAGGAAGAACCAAGAGAAGAGTGTGGGGGAAGCATTAAAAGCTCTCAACATCAGGAAAAGTATGTGCAAAGGTCCTGGGGTGGGAGCCCCAGAGGGCCCTAGTTTTGTGGGACCTGCAGTTTATACAACCTGGGTGGGGGACAGGGCTCTTAAAAAAGGAACGCAGATTAGGCGTAAACGTTAATGTTAAAGTTCCAAATAAAGTTTAGAATGAAATAAATAAAGCTAATGTTTATTTAGAATGGATGGGGCACCTGGGTGGCTCAGTCGGCTAAGCATCTGACTTTGGCTCAGGTCATGATCTCGCGGTTTGTGAGTTCGAGCCCCGTGTTGGGCTCTGTGCTGACAGCTCAGAGCCTGGAACCTATTTCAGATTCTGTGTCTCCCTCTCTCTCTGCCCCGCCCCCACTCGTGCTCAGTCTCTCTCACTCTCTCAATAATAAGTGTTAAAAAAAATTTATAGAATGGAAAAAATTCTACAAATTACACACTTTTTAAAAAAATTTTTAATTCTTGTTTATTTTTGAGAGAGACAGAGTGTGAGTGGGGGAGGGGCAGAGAGAGAGGGAGACACAGATTCCGAAGCAGGCTCCAGGCTCTGAGCTGTCAGCACAGAGCCTGGCGCGGGACTCGAACCGGCAAACTGCAAGATCGTGACCTGAGCCGAAGTTGGATGCTCAACTGACTGAGCCACCCAGGCGTCCCAAAATTACACACTTTTTAAAGCTGACAAATACTATAAAATCCAAGTTGGGGGGGGAGTTTTATTTTTATTAACTGCCTAACACACCTCTGTAATATTTCCTTCTTACAGTTTTGCCTGCAGACTCTTGGATTCCCTCTACCTATGTCAAGATTTGGTAAGATCGTTTTCTAGAGGATAGAATGATAATTCTTCCAGCATGACCGAGTGAAACACACACACATGCACATATATAAACACACACATATATAAGAAATGTGATTTTGTTATACAGGATGCATAAAGCTTGTGGCTTCACACATAGACACACGCATTATCTGTAGAGCTGCTACAGATTTGTGCCCTGCTGTGGTCGGCAGAGTAACGGTCCCACGGGACAGCTACCCCTTCATCCCTGTAAGCTGTGAAGATGTTAGGTTACCTAGCAAAGGGCAACCAGGTGGCAGCTGAAATCAAAGTTGACCTTGAAGCAGAGAAACGATACTGGACTGTCTGAGTGGGTCCAATGTAATCCCAAGGGTCCTTAAAAGTGGAAGAGGGAGGCAGCGGGGCGAGAGCCAGAGACAGCAGCATGAGCCCAGGGCAGCTGGCGGCAGAGGTCACAAGCCACAGGACGGCCAGCCTCCAGAAGCTAGAAAACGCTAGAAAACAGATTCCCCCCCCCACCCCAAAGCTTCCAGAAAGGAAAGCAGCCCTGCCAATACCTTGCCTTTAACCCTTGATGGGAGACCCACTTTGGACCTCTGACCTCCAGAACCATAAGATAATAAATTTGCATTGTTTAAACCGCTGGGTTTGTGGTAATTTGTTGCAGCAGCAACAGGAAACAAAGGCACCCACACACAGGAATTCTAATCAGTTCCATGTCACACGGTCGCCATTGAGAAAGGAAACACGCCCACAGCCTTTACACTCGAATATCACATGTTCTCAAGGGTGTTCCCAGCCGGAGAGAACTGGTTTCGACGAGGCCTCTGGGTGAACCGAATCCTCCACTTAAGAACTTCCACATCCAGGGGCGCCTGCGTGGCTCAGTCGGTTAAGTGTCTGACTCTTGGTTTCAGCTCAAGTCGTGATCTCGCGACTTCGTGGGTTTGAGCCCCGCATCGGGCTCTGCGCTGGCGGTGCAGAAACTGCTTGGGATTCTCTCTCTCTCTCTCTCTCCCTCTCTCTCTCTGCCCCTCTTCCACTTGTGCCGTCTCTGTCTCTCTCAAAATAAATGAATAAACTTAAAAAAAAATAAAATAATTTCCACCCCCGACGGCTGGCTTCCCGCTCCGCACACGCCAAACCTTCTGAGCTCAGGACACACATGCTTCCCAAGTCAACAAGACACCTCTTCATGTCACTACCTTGGGCAAGTCGTGAGTGGGGTAGGACTAGACTCAGAGACGGTGGGCCACATATACAGATCCCGCTGAACCCACACTAAACAAAACCCCCCTCAGCTTTGCCTTAGACGGGTTCGAAAGCTTCCGTGGCCACCCCAACCCCCTGACCCCCAGCGCAGGGGAAAGCAGAGCACCAGAACGGCCAGGGACAACGATCTTAATGGGCTGCAGTTGACATCAGCTCCATTAGCGAATTTTACAAACTGACCATGTGGACACGACGTTGGGGGAAGGGAACAGAAGGACTCTGAGCCCTGAGTGCCGAGCTTACCCCATTCAAGTGACTCAAAGCACGTGCGGTGCTGGGGGGCAAGGGGGCACAGAGGGNCCAGGAAAGGCTGACGGAGGCTGGGGAGCTGGGAGGAGCAGCAAGCACCAGCTCAGAGAATCACTTGGAAGGTAGTGACCACAAGACCTTGGGATGGATTGGAGGTGGGGCTTGAGGAAGGGGCAATGTCAGGGGGGACTCCTGGCAATGTTAGGGGAAGGTTCTGGCAAGAGATGCTAGACGGGAGGGCTGGGGGGAGGTGGGGGCTCCAAGGGGAGGGGCTGTGAGGGAGAAGAGGAGACCCCATGTGCCCACTCCCCTTCCACCCACAGGATAGAGCAAGGGAAGTCTCCCCTCACCTCCCCTGCAGCCCCCGAACCCCGAACATTGGGGCGAGACTGAGAAGGTCCCGCCTCGCTGGTGCGACCAAGCGCCTCAGCCCAGGAAGCAAAGCAAAACTTCCAGAAACAGAAATGAATTCTCTCTTCAGGGACGACACTCCCGCAGCTGCTCAGACTGCCTCAGCACCCCACCTGTTCCCAAGGCCAGGGCTCACCCCCCACCTCCCAAGCCCCCACTCCTTGCCCTCTGGGGGTCTCCACCCTCCCCCCAACTCGACCCCAACTCCCAAGCCAAGCCCGAAGTCTTTGCTAGCGCTTATTAAGCTACTAATTAATTGAATTTTTCCCCCTCATTGCATGCTGTTAATTAGTTTCTTGTAGTAACAGAGACTATTATTCTTGGAAGTAATAACTTGGTCCAGGAGGCAGTTTTGATGTTACTTGTAATTGCTGGAGAAGGTGGGGTCTTGGGCTCAGGTGGGTGGGGCCAATTCAGGAAAGGAAGGAAGGATAGTGGACATGATTCTCCTATCTGAAAGGTGACTTTGATGTTAGTCTTCACGTTGTCCTGCATTTTCCAAAATTTCTCCAATAGAAAGCATTATTTTTATCATAATGGAAGTAAAAATTAAAAACAAAAACAAAACGTAAGGCTGGAAAGGCTTCAGTGTCTAGGAAATTTGTGCCGGAGCATGGAGCCACAGAGTGCTGGGGTAGGAGCGGGGGAGAGCAGGCTTCTGTTCGGGGCTGTCCCTTCTGTTCCTTCTCCGTGATCCCACAGCTAGTAAGCACCACCACCAGGGTGCAAAATCTGGGCTCTGACTAGGGGCCCAGGAACCTAACGCTGATCCCCGCTGAGTTATGCAAAGCAAACAGCTGGGTGTGATGTCCTCCCCCAGCAAGGGATCGTGATGGGGGGGGGGCGCCACAATGAGGAGATGATGAAGAAGCATCTGAAATTCCAACCCCCCTTGGGGCGCCTGGGTGGCTTAGTCGGTTAAGCGTCCGACTTTCGCTTAGGTCATGATCTCGCGGTTCGTGGGTTCGAGCTCCGCGTCGGGCTCTGTGCTGACTGCCAGCCCAGAGCCTGGAGCCTGTTTCAGTCTGTGACTCCCTCTCTCTCTGACCTTCCCCTGCTCACGCTGTCTCTCTCTCTCCTAGAAATAAAAAACAAAAAGAAAAACATTTGAAATTGCAACCCCAAATTGCTAAGTCCCTCCTTCCCATTTTCACAGAGCTTGCATTCTAGTAAAAGAGACAAGAAATACATAAACAGAAAATAAAGGAAAAGAAAAGTTTGTGGGGGCAGAGAAACAGACCGTGGCTGGGATGCTCAGGGTCTCCTCAGGGAGCCAATACTAAAGCTGAGATCAAGAGGATGAAGGGGAAACCTAGCCAAACAAAAAGGTGTTCTAGAGGACAGGTCTGCGCCTACCTGTGAGCGCGCTCCCTCCAGGCCTGATTCCTGCCTCGTCCTCAGAGCACAGGAAAAAGCTATCACTCACACCAATAAAAGCACGAGTTAACCTTGAGGCCTCAATTAGCTGCAAGGTCTTAACTCCATCATTAGCCTGGGTGTGGGAGGGGAGGAGAGCGGGAGCCTCATCTGATTCCCAAAATGACCTGTGATGTTGAAAAGTGGTCAAACAGAGGCTGAAAACTCCCGGCTCCTCCATGGGAACTCCTTCTGCTCTGCCTCAGTTGTCCCCAGAGGAAGCAGCTGCTTACAGGCAAGAGGGACAGCTTTGGTGGTTCCAAAATGCCCCCCATCCCTTGCCGCTGTTTCAGAGGACAGTATCCGCCAAAGTGCTCAGGTGCAGTGAGTGATGTGCTGGTAAATGCTTAACCACTAGCTCTCCAAAGCAGGGAAAGCCCGGATTTGCAGCATCTGTCCGTGTCCACGGGGTAAATACTCCCACCAGGGTGCACACCACTGCTCGACCCTTGGCAAGTTTCCTCATCTGCAAAGTGGAAATTAAATGAGATTAGGTAAGTCACCATCACCACCAGGAAGGGCCCGATGAAGGTCAGTGCTGACAAAGTAAAGGTTTCCTTCTCCCACCCAAGGAGAGCAAAGGAGTCCTGGCTTAAGGTTGGGAAATGTCACCGGAGCATTTAGGGACTGAGTATCTTGGTCCTGGTATCTTCTTCCTGGTCCTCCGCAGTGCTCTGTCCAGTCTCACCTCCTGGGTCATAGCAGAGGGATGGCAAATGTCACGCTACGTGGGCTCCCCAGGACAGGGGCCGGGCTTGGCTGGTTCACCCCTATATGCCCAGCCCCCAGCCCAGTGCATAGCAGCAAACAGCAGATGTTCCAAAATGTTTGCCAAATGAGTGAATCAATGAATCATCAAGACCTCTGCAAACGGAGGACGGTAAGCTCCCCCTCTCAGCCCACGTACGTGCACGACAAGAAGCCTGAATCATGGATCGGGCTCTGGAACGGATCACCAGGCCAGCACCACACCCCACCCCCAGCCCGGGACACTGAGAAAGTATCTTGGGACCCAAGGATGGGCTTGTGCTGCTGTGCGAGAGCAGGTTAGAGACAGCCTTGTAATTCATAGCAGCAAATGCCGAGGAAATAAATATCACACTGCCCTAGCCTTTCCCATCTCAGCCTCTAATATCCTTTCTGCAGAAAGAGGCCTTATTATTCAGTGCCCGTGGTGACAGCTAACGAGTAAATCAGTGGCCCGGAGATTGCTCCCTGGGGAAATTGGATGTGGCTTCTGGTGACGGCCACTCTGCAGGGGCTGTGCGGGAGCAGAAGGGGTCACATTGGGGCAGGAGTGGGGGTAGGGGTTGGGTATGGAGAGAAATTCCCTGCCCATCTCCTTGCTTCCTGTGATGCCTGCATGATTGGGAAGCCCCACTCCCCCACCTCCATGGTGTAATTTGCCTTCCCAGAACAGAACCAACTCAAGGGCAAAATAGAGGCACAATTCAAAGGAAGTATCATGTGTCCTTCTGGGCACTAGTCCTTTCCAGAACCTGCCCCCCCGCCCGCCCAGGCCCCGAATCCTGAAGCCAAATCCATTCTCCTGGGCTGCAGTGGGTAGGACCCACATCCACCAGGTACAGTTATAAGAGATCAGCTTTGTTTCCCCAGTGTCAACACCTGATTCTTTACTATTTGCCTGGCACATAATAACCCCTCAATAAGTATTTGTGAATAAATAGATGACTAAATGAAGGTATGAAGAAATGGCTCCAGAACAGAACAGGCATGGGCAAGCATTTTCATCTATTTCTCTGCCTCGTTATGTTCCTAATCTTTCCAAGGACGCATCACCACTTTTCATCACAGCAGCAATATAATTCACCGGGTCACACTAATTTCTAGTCTCTTGCTTCAAGCACTGCTTGGTTTTGCTTGCCATTCCTCCCACTATCAAAATGACACTACCCCGAAGTTCTCTTCCTTCCTCCAGATGGTGGGCATCATAAGCAAACTGGCCCCTGTCCTCCTGGGCCACCATAATGTCTTCCTACATCCCAGCAGGCTCCATGGGGTGGCCATCACGGTCAGAATTCCAGATGTACGGCCAGGCAAGGAGATACTTTGAGGGTGAGAGGGTTTTCCTATTGTCTTGAACCTCACACAAGAGTAAAGTTCTGGGGACAAGTGCCTACAGGGCTTTGCAGAGAATGGGAGCCATGAACTTAGCGAGGGTAAAAGGCCCGGTTCCAAGTTTTCCCCAAGGTCAGCAGGATACAGCGCCAGCCCCGCTGTCTACCACTCTGGCAAATCTTTCTCCTAATTATATCTGAATTATGCAAATCAATACGAATGTCAATATACGATTTCCTCTAACAAGTCAAGAACATGCAAGAAGTGAAGACCTGGGGAGATGGAAACCCATCTAATTAGGAGTGAGTTTCTCTGTTTTTCTCGTGGCTGAGGAAATAGTTGCCTGCATGACAACACCAGGAAGAGAACATTGGGGTACAGAGCAGGGCAGAGGGCAGAGAGAACATGAAGACGGGGTGCGGGCAGGAGGGGTCGGGAGACAGCGGCGGCCACACTTGAGAATATCATGGGTGTAAGGCCAGTCTCAGAACAAGCTTGTGATCTTGGAGGCTCTCTTTCCAGTAAGCAGTTTAAAATGTCTCAGAACTGAAGGTTAGGCCCCCAAGAACACAGGGCGGACACAGTTGGACACCCCCTTGGACATGGGCTAAGAAGGAAACAATGAGTGGACGAGTGAATGAATGAATGAATGTTACAGGTTTCATACACTGGACTCCGCTAACCCCTGCACCTGCATGCTTTCATTTAATCCTCAATGCTCTGAGTTAGATACTACTATGACCCCATTTCGAAGGTGAACACAGTGAGGTCAGAAAGGTGAAATGTCCTGCCTGGTCCCAGGGCTGTAAGTAGAAGGCTGGGACACCAGGACTGGCTGTCCCCCTGCATGCCACTGCTTCGTTCAGCACAAGTGGGGGTCGGCAGAGTGCGGGCCGGCAGAGAGTTGCCTATGGAGAGGTGGGACGGAGAACAAAGACCCCTGCTTTAAAGTCACAGGGGCCTTGGGCATAGTGACCCCCTTCTGCAGGCCCCTCGTGCAAGGAAAAAGCACTAAGACCTGAATCCCAGAACAGGAAAGTCATCGCAGGAAGGGGCTGGCTTAACTTCCCTTGAAGTTTATGTCAAATTGTTTTGTTATGGCATCTCCTCCCCAAGTAGACACTAGAACACAGCTGGGGAGCTGCTCAGTGAACAAATATTCTCTAAGCGGAGGGCCCAGCAGGAGGCACTATAGCATAGTGGCCAAAAGCCTGGCCTCTGGGGGCAGACTATCTCCAATCCCAGCTCTTTTGCAAGTAGTGGCCTGGCTTATAACAAGTTACTCTCCGTGCCTCAGTTTTTCCATCTCTAAATTGGGACTGATGGTAGTGCCTGACGTATAGTAGGACCTCAGTAAATGTTAGCTGTTGTGATTGCTCAGGGCAGGGTATGGGTCTCAAGATAACCTAGGCACCATCTCTGTCCATGAGGGGCTCATAGTATAAGGAGAATGGGGAAAAGACAGCACCATGATAAGTCAGTTAGGAGGTGAGAAAAAGGCCACGGGAGACCAAGAAAGAAGCCCTTAATTTTACCTGGCTCAGTGCTCTGGGGAGCTACAGGACAGTCAGGGAAGGCTTCCCAGAGGTGGCAACACTAGGGCTGAGTCATGAATGAGAAATGGTGCTTACCAGGGGGACAAGAGAGGCAATGGCTTTGCAGGCAGAGAACTCAGCCTGTGCAAAGGCCTGGAAGGCATTCAGGTTGTCTTCAGCAGGCCGTGGCTGAGGCTGAAGCTGGAGAGGTAGGCAGTGCCTTGTTTTCCAGAGACCTTGAATGCCAGGCTAAAAGGTTGGGATTTCATCCCAGAAGTGCCAGGAAGACCCTGAAGAGGGACAAGATGAGTCTTACACTATGGAAAGGTGCCCTGCAGCTGAGTGGAGGCTGGAGCAGAGCTGTGGGGAAGGCAGGAGGCTGAGTCCTGGAGCCCAAGCCCCCACGCTCCTAGCTCCCAGCCAGATTCCCTCCGTGGGGGCTGAGGTGGGAGCTGGAGCTCAGCGGGACCAGAGAAGTTATTAATCGCTCCACGACGCCGCAGGCCATGGTCCATTTGCTGCTTTTCTTGGTCTGTTTTGAAACTGTGAAATGAGCTCCAGTCTTCAAGGCGGCTGTAATAACCATCCCGATTCTGACATTTAAATTACAGATGGCATTTTCAATTAAACAGGCGCTCTCAGCAGGTTTAATTTAGCTATCAGTTCTGGTCTGTTCTTTAAGTGCTCAAAAAAAAAAAAAAAAAAAAAGGCCAACAGTGAATTCTAGGTCTCCTTCCAGGAGGAGGGAGGGTCTCCGAGATGTGACACCAACTCTCATCTTCCAGCCCCCACCCCCGCCCCGGGGACTAACACAGCCTCCTGTAAAACAATCACACTCCACTGCAGCCACCCGCTTGTGCATCCAGAGGCACTCACAAAGCCACACACATAAACATAGACACAGCCTCTCAGCTACAAACCCAGCAGCTTTAGGGTCATCTTTACCACAAGCGTGCAGAGGTTGTGCCTCTCCTGGCAGATCAGAGTAACAATAAGAGATTCCAAAGCCAGACAAACTTAGATCGGGGTCCTCGCTCTACTACCAGCTAGCTGTGTGACCTGGGGCAACTTGCTTAACCTTGCTGAGCCTCAGTTTTCTCAGCTGTAAAATGAGAATGAAGATAAGGCTGAGTTGGAAATAGTGTAATAAGGTGTCCTGCACTGGGATGGCTTCTGTAGGTGCCCAATAGTCCTTGTGACCACCCCTCTTCTTGTCTTAGACTGTGTTACCCTGCCCGCTTGGAGCTCTCCCACTGAGGATTTCCGCTCTTGGATCATCCGGTCCCGGCGGGGGTGGGGGAGGGGAGGGCGCTGTCCGTGGTGCTGAACCACACCCATCGCTTGGTCTCCTTCCGCCCTGCCTGGCTGGCTTGCTCTGAAAGATCTCCCCTCACCCAAGGTAGCCACTGCAGGTGACCTGGATGGCAAAGGCCCACATGTCCTCCTAAGGTTCTGCCTCCCCCCATCCCAAAGGGATTACACTTGGGGGCAGAGGGCAGGGGCACCCAAAACAAGAGCACGACTGGTCCCTGACCTCCAGCCCACATGCACACAGAAAATCCCCAACTTCAGCCAAGCAGGAGTCCGGCTCCAGAGGGTGTGTCTGAGGTTTCTGTTGTTCTGGTTAATCCCTGATCTCCTTTTGGGTTCTGGACAGGTTGTAGACAGGCTGCCTTCTCTGCCCACCAGCGTGTGCTGATTCCAGTATTTCAGGAAGAAGCTGGCTTTGGAGAAGCCACAAGGGGCCAGTTGGAGTATTTTTGCATGGACTGCCTGTCCCCTCACCTTCCAGACCAACTTCTGATCAAGTGGAACTAGGGGTTGAGGGAAGGAGAGGGCAAAGGTTACTGCCCCCACTTTACAGCCCAGCTAACCAAAGTCCAGAGAAATCCAGAAATCCACCCAGCACATCAGGCCAGGCCTAGAGCTCCAGTCTACCCTGAGGCCAACAGACATTGGAAACCGGGAGGCGGGGAAGAGGGGGACATGAGGCTGCAGCCCAGGATCTCGATAAAACAGTGTCTCCAAGGGAGGGAAGGGTTTTATAAGAGAGAAAATTCTTCCAGCCAAACCTTATTTGCAGAACATTAACAGTTCATAAAGCACTTTCTCAGCCACCTACTCCATTGATTCTGGCAATGGTCCCATGTAGTAAGTCCTATTATCCTATTTTACAGGGAAGGAAGCTGAGTTCAGAGAAGTAGAGTAGCTTGCCTAAGGCCACTGGGGGAAAGCAGCAGCATGTGGACTTGAACTCTCGACTGGGGAAATCCCATTCTCCCTGTCCTCAATGCCCAAGGCAGCCTTACTGGGGAGGGGAGGGCAGTTGGCAGAAGACAATGGGGGCCAGTGCCCTGTCAGGGCAAAATATGGGGCCTGAAACTGAAGCTACAGGAAGTCAGGCCAGACCCAAGAAGGCATATGGGTGCATGTACCCCCCACCCCCCACCCCCCGGCACCTCTACCTGCAATCGGTGCTTTCAAGTCAGGGCACACCTGGGCTCGGCAAGGCTAAAGCACCACCTCCCCAGACAACCCCCTTAGTTTCACCCTTTTCCTGTCTTTTCCAGCATTTCTCATCCAAGCCTCCGTCCTCCAAGCCACAGCCTTTCGGGGCAGCTGTGACCAGCAAGGCCCCATTTAGAGGACCCCACCTCTCCACTATGTGCTGGACCTAGGAGGAACCTGACCCCCTCCCCACACACATCAAAACCAGATCGTACCCATCCTTGGTGAGCACCTGGTGTGTGCCCACTGCTTCACACAGAACAAACTTTGTGGAGTAGGTATTAAGATGTCCATTTAAGAAAAATAATTTCATTGAGATTCTGAGAGGCAAATAACTTGCCCGAGGCCACCCAGACTGCTAACAGTAGAAACAGATTTGAACCCACATTCTGCCTACATTTTTCCCAACCACACCCACTGCTGCAGGCCGGTGGCTGGGAAGTGGGGGCAGGCAGAGAAGGCTGAAGGGATTCCAGAAAGCCTTCTTGGAGGAAGAGGACTTTCTGAACTCCCCCAAAGCCCAGCCTTCACACTGCCAGGTGCCTCCACCCCCTCCTCAGGTCCTATAAGCTTCCATCTCCCACAAGCCTCTATTGCACCTTCCAGAAACCCCTGTGGACCACAGACAGAAGCCCTGGATGGCCCCCTCCATGTTCTTCATAGGGCCCCTCGCCCTGGCCCCGCTTCCAGAGGCCTGGAGTAGCTTTTATGTCTTAGGGGTAAATATAATACTCATGAAATCTAGTATTTGTTCTGAGTCCTAACTGTGCTCTACACACACCATCCAGTTTCATCCTCATGACCACCTAACAAGGAAGGTCCAATCTTTGTCCCTATTTGATAGAGGAGAAAACAAGCTCAGAGAGGTCTAGAGCCTTACTCAGAGTCCCACAGCCAGCAAGGGATGGAGCTGGTCACTCTTCACCCACGACTGAGCTGGTTCCCCCCTCCTACCTCAATTCCTTCCTGGCTCTGGAGCCTTCCCAGTGCCTGTGTGCCCCAGCCCCCACCGCCAGCCTGGGTTCTCCTCCACCCAGGGGAAACAGGGGCTGGGGTGCGACCTCCCTCTCCTTGCACACCTGATCCCAGAACCGAGGTGGCTGGCTCTCAAGAGAGGCATGTTTATTCCCTCCTGCAACACGGCCTCAGTTTCCTCATCTGTAACTGGAAAGGTGCCAAGTGAAAACCCCTAAGACAAAACCTGCCAGCACTCCACGGTGGGTAGGTGAGTTGGAAAGAAGACACTTCTCTTCTCCATCTTCTTCCTCCTCCTTCCTTAGATCCCTGGGGCAGATGTTTAATGGATACAGTAAAGTGCATCGGAATCTCTCTGTATGGGGTTGGGAGGCAGGGGTTGTAACATTGTAACATAAAGAGGCAACTCCAATATTATAACGTGACTTTATATTCAGGGAAAATAATACAGATAGCCAGTGTTTTCATAACACAGGCTAGAGATAATCAAGCTTGGCAAAATTGCAAAATTGCCCCGGCCATTGGGGAGATTCCCTACAGAAGGTGGATCAGATGGCAGAGGGGCATGAGAAGGGCAGGCGTGACTGGAGAGTTGGCAGTTTGGGGTGAGCAGCTCTCAGCTCAGGGGCACAGAGCCCCCACGGCCCCCTCCCCAGACCCCTACTCCTCTCTCCCTGGCCAGGCCTCCGGCCCCTGCAGAACTCCAGCCTCGGCCCCTCCCCAGCAACTCCCTCGGCCCCAGCTCATTAGCCCTGAAAAACCTGCTCAAATCCAGGGGGAGGGTTTTCCGCTAAACTAGCTCCATCTCAGGCTAGTTTTTTTCCTCTCTTCCCCACATCATTAGTGAAAGTGCAGTCTCGGCAGTCCCCTGCCTGGGTGGCGTGAGGCAGCCCCCCTTCCCTGGGGACCCCTGGCCAGGCAGAGGGCCAGGGCTGGGATCTGGCCTGGGGGTGGGCTGGGCGAGCGGATGGAGTAGGAGATCGTGAGGGAGGCGGAGGGAGGCCTGGGCAGAGCCCCTCGTGTCCTGCCCAGGTGGGCACTGCAACTTCCTCAGTGAAAATTGGAAACAACCCCAGCAGAGCCATGGTCAGCTAATCGCTTGCCCGATGCCGAGCACTCTGCCAAACACCCCCCTCATTCTTGCCTGGGGCCCGTGAGGGGCGGGGCTCTGTGTGAGGACTTTGTCCCAGCACCTGGTCCCCTTCTTCAAGCCCCACTGAGGCTCCGCCTTCTCTCAGCCTGTGGTTCTCACTGGGTGGCTCCACCCCAGGCCCTCCCCCTCACCATAGTAACCAGCTCTGGGATGGGTGTGTGAACCCATGGGACTTAACTGCTGGGGGTGCCCGGCCCCTTCCAGGGTGAGCCTGTCTGGGGTGAAGCCACACAGAGCTGAGAGACCAAGAGAAAGGCTAGTTTCTGAATACGCCTTTGGAGCCTTTGGATCCAGCCATACCTGGGAGACATCTCCACCGGGCTTTTCTGTTCCGTGAGCCCCAAATTTGCTTTTTCATTAAAACACTCTGAATCACGTGTCTGTCATTTGCAGCCGACGGAGTGGCGACCAGTACAAGGATTTTGGTAAACCCCATTTCTTGGAGCAGAAAACTGCTGCCCAGGGAGATTAAGCTGCTCCTGGTGCCCGGTCACACAGCTACGCGTGGGCAGAACCAGAGCCCCAGACTGAAAAGCTCCCAATCTCGATTTGTTCCCCCTGAGGCTGGGTGGGGCAGGGAGAGGGGATGCAGTGAGGCCATTTTCAACAAGGCCCAGAGAGCAGGGGACCAAAAAGGTAACAGGTTGCCATGGCTACCCGCTCACTGTGTGGCCTCAGACAATCAACCTCACCTCTCTGAGCCTCGGGCTGGAAACAAAATGTGCCACCCCTGTGGAATGCAGGTGGCCCCTTGGGTAGGGCAGGGTGGCTGCCTCTTGGCCCCCACCCCAGAGGATTATGAGCAGGGGACTTCCCCCACCAGGGAACAGAGGTCCTGGTGGCTGTCAGACACTCCCCCCCGACACCCCGCCAACGTGTACACTCCACCTGGTTTTAAATGTCTCTCAAAGACCAAATTCAATTTGGTATAACTCCACCAGCTCTGCAGTGCAGAATTCATCGGATGAGGAGCCTGCTTTGGGGGGAATAATTCATTTTTCCGGTGTCGGAGAGCAGAGTAATTGATCCAGGGGGCTGACGCCTCCCTCTCCTCTCCCTCCCCGGGACCATCTGATTCCAGATGCAGCCCCAAGACTGTTGGGTCAAAGTCACAGCAATAAATAGGAGGGGGGCATCTGCTTTAATATATTGGATTATTCCACTCAGTGGTGACGAAAAACAAGATTTAATTCCCTGAGAAACGCCAGCTGAGAAAATCATTTCCCTGCCTGCTTCTCCCATCTTTTTTTTTTTCCCCCTTGTTCTTTTTCCAAAGACATCTTTGTCTTCATACAGGCTTTGAGGGCCTTGCTACTCCCTGTACTGCCAGCGGTTTCCCTGCACCTGCCCACCCAGCCAGGGTCCTCTTCTCTTAAGAGAAGATTCAGGACGCTGTGGGCCCACTGCCCTCAGTCATGGGTCCCTGGGGACACAGATTTCTGTTGAAACGCAGATGACACTACCGTGGTTAGCACATGGATAAATTCTGACAATAAGCTCCAGGAGACAACCAGTTAGTACCAGAGCTCCAGCTGATAGCACAGGAAGCTAAGAGCTGCTTAGAGAAGTGATTTACCTTCCTACTACTCCTCGGCTCAAGAGTCCACTCACTGCCTCCTCCAGGGAGCCCTCCCTGATTAAGATCCAAGTTACATGCCTCTCCTCTGGTTTCCCAAAATGCACTGGGCTTTCTTCTCGTAGCCCTTTTACTATTGGACTAGAGCTGCCAGACTTGTTGGTTTTTTACGTTTATTTATTTTGAGAGAGAGACAGAGTGTGAGCTGGGGAGGGGCAGAGAGAGGGAGACAGAAAGAATCCCAAGCAGGCTCTGCACTGTCAGCATGAAGCCCTATGAGGGGCTCGAACCGACAAACCATGAGATCATAACCTGAGCCGAAACCAAGAGTCAGACGCTTAACCGACTGAGCCACCCAGGTGCCCTGTTCATTTGGCAAACTCACAATAATTAACTTGCAGGCTCTGACCTTTACAAATATTACTTGTATTACAAATATTAATTCATTTGATTCTCATAACAACCCCATGAGGCAGGAACTATAATCAGCCCAATTTTACAGACTCAGGAAACTCAGGCACTGACTGGTTAAGCGACTTAGCCAAGGTCACATAGCAGGGAAGGTCAGAACTGGAAACCTAGGGGTCTCACCCTTTAGTCAGTGGGACAAGGACTTCATTGGCTCGCTGGACCCTGAGACCCATGCCCTTCACCAATCGCACCCCGTGCAGGACCAGAACCCGCCATGGAAGTCTCACGATGTGGGACAGCCTTCTGGTGTGGAAAGGGTTGCCACCCTGTAGCGAGTGGATTCCCGCTGTGTGGCCTCGGGCAGGACTGCACTTCTCTGAGCCTCAGTTCCAACACAGTCTCAAATGAGAAGGAAAGTAGGGCACAGGTGCGCTGCAAGAATTGAATAAAGCCATGTGCCAATGCCCAGCACGTGGCGAGCGCTCAGTAGGTGTGAAATATCATAAACTATAAAATGTGGACTTTGGGGATACTCTGGCTATGCTCAGAAAGTAACAGAACCTTATCAATCCCAGGAAATGAAGCGGGGCCTGAGATCTGGATGGAAGGGTGGATTTCTCTTAATACTGGTAGTAAGATGGCTGAGTTGCCAAGAAGAATTTTGCAATCACACACAATCCATTTACTTCTGGGAGTTACCAGGATGCAAGAGAGTCTGAAATGGGGACCTACAGGGCCAGAAACGGCGACTGAGGAGTGTTTCATTCATTTAGCAGGTGTGGGTTGACCGCCTTTCAAGTGCACTGGAGCAAACTGGAGTTGGGGAGGGGCGCAATCTCCAGGGGCCCCCGGATCCAGGCCCATCCCAGCTAGCTCTGCAGGCTACCGTTTGTGTCCTTGATCGCTAGACCCACCTCTCGGCCCCTCAGACTCCTCTTCCATATACTGGGCGACAAATGAAGTCTCCCCCAAGGGTTGCTACGGGGAGCCTGTGAGAGAATGCAGATGGGGTAGGAGATTGACAAATGTTAGTTCCCCCACCCCCACTGCCGGGCAGTCCCCCTGACCCACTCGGCCCCGTATCTTGTACAAAGAACCCAGTGGGTGCCAGAAACTGGGCCCGGAAGCTTGGGTCCTTAAGCCCCTCAAAGCCGCACTCAGATCCCCCCCTTGCGGCTGAGGAGGAGCGGCAAAGCCAGGTGAAACCTCAGTATTTCTGTCTCCAAATCCATGCTCTTAACCCCCGTTCCTGGGACAGGAAAGAAAGGGGGCAAGCAGGGCGGGGAGGGGGCTGGAGACCCCTGCATGCAAGTTCATTTATCAAGTCAACCCCAGAATGGAGCTGACTAGGCTGAGACAGGTCACAGAGCGATACCCTGAGGGAGGAAAGGCAGGGAGGGTGTCAGGTGGCCTGGGATGGAGATGGGTGAGGGGTCAGGGGCCTCAGGGAGCAAATGCCTTGTATGTGCAGGGACCCAGCCCCCCCACCTTGGAGCCTCTCCCCGTGTCTTAAAAACTCACCTGGCAGGGTAGTTCCACGACCTTCACACCCCGCTCCTTGGCTTCAGCCCGCTCTCTCATCCAGGCAGTTCTCCTTCACATCTAACTGAAATTTTCCCTGCGGCATCGCCGGCTGACCCCCGCTGGAGCCCTAGGAGACCCCCGCCCACCACCACCACAGCCCTGCCCATCAAGTCTGCAGAATCGGTGCTGGCTCCTGGCTCAGGGCGGTAATCCCGCTGACAATTAATTGGCTTTTGTTGGAGAAGAATGAATACCATCTCATCTTAATCTTCTTCATTATTCTCCTTGTTCAGCAAAGTCAACACAAGATTAGGTTTAATTTATGGGGGAAAAAATAGCAAAGTCATTACTCACCAGGAGATCAGGACCAGGCCTGCCTGGGGTGTTCTGTGTTCACTGCAGGCCAGGGGCCACGAGGAAAGCCCAGGGGTGAGGATGAACTAGAGCAGCGCGTGGTGGTTGAGGGGGGCGGGGTCCTAGGCCCTGAGACCTATTTGGGGCTGGATTTCCGGAGACCACCAGCCCTTCCTAGACTTACAGGACTCAAGCCTCAGGAGACCTAGCCTCCTATACGTTTCTCAGGAGCATCTGGCCCCAAGCAGGCCCTCAGCCCCCAGACTCAACCCCAGGCGGGAAATCCAATCCGGTTGTGGATTCAAATCCTGCCTGCTGACGCCCCTTCCTCTGCAGAGAGCGGGGCAGAAACCCCAGCCTGGGAACTCCCTTGACAATGCTGACACCTAGTGGTGCTCAGAGGAACTGGTCCTTCCTCCTCCCCGCCCCCCCCCCCCCCCCCCCCA
>NW_027530007.1:850864-855764 GCF_008692635.1 Crocuta crocuta | reverse complement strand
CCGCTAGTAAACCTAACGCGCATACAAAACTCCAGGTTTACAAAGAAAATAAATCAGAGAGGGAGAGGAGAACTTTTTTTTTCTATTGCAAAAATTACTAAGTAGAGAGTTAGACCAAGAAATCGAAAAGAAAATTCATTTTACCTACCTCAACCTCTTAACTAAAATGGCTCAGAAACAGTTAGCATCCCCTCCTTCCACCTGGGGCAATCAAGAATAGGCTTAGAAGGCCTGGGTCCCCACACTCCGTCACCAGGGCTTCCACTCTTCCTCGCCTCAAAATCTCTAGCTCCTGCCCCTGCTCTGGGCACGTGCCCATCTTTGACCCTGTGCCGTAGTGAGCCAGATTTCCAAACTGGAAAGCCACAACTATTTACTCATTGTATGTCCCTGAGCCAACATCTCAGAGTCTAAACTCTTTCATATAAAAAGGAAGTATCTATGGGGCGCCTGGGTGGCTTAGTCGGTTAAGCGTCCTACTTCCGCTTAGGTCATGATCTCGCGGTTCGTGGGTTCGAGCCCCACGTCGGGCTCTGTGCTGACTGCCAGCTCAGAGCCTGGAGCCTATTTCAGAGTCTGTATCTCCCTCTCTCTCTGACCCTCCCCTGCTCACGCTGTCTCTGTCTCTCTCCTAGAAATAAATAAAAATATTAAAAAAAAAAAAAAGGAAGTGTCTATGTCCACCAGAGGGAGCCACTGAGCAGATTAAACGAGCCTGTGTGCTTAGCGCAGGAACTGGCTCCCACCAGGTCCCGATGGATGCCTGTTATCCCCATCGCTGTGGTTATCAGCATCCTGTTCATCCTGTTACTCTTGGGAAATGGGGTTTCTTCACCCGGACTGTAAGCTGCTCACGTCTAACTCCCCATTCTCAGCTCCTACTGGATACAGCAAAGGCTTTAAGAAGGCATTTAAACCTTGTATGTCAGAGCACACAACAGCGTGCTCAGGAAACTCTCAGGATTGCCTGCCTCCATGCCCACCTCACGTCAAACCACTTCCCTGCTTGCTCCCTGAGCTCCAGACTTTCTAATCTGTAAATGAGTTCATTCCCACCTCAGGGCCTTTGCACGTACTGCTCCTACAATGCTCTTCCCCCAGATATGTGCATGGCTGATTTCTCCTCATCCTTCAAATGTCCCCTCCTCAAAGAAGTCCTCCCTGGTCACGTTGACCAAAGTGACTACCCTCACTTTCTAGCTCGTTTACTTCACGTAGAAGTCAAGTGCCTGAGTGACTGAGTAGAATTCCAGTTCCACCACGTATTAGCTGTATGGCCTCAGGCCAATGGCTTAACCTCTCTGTGCTTCAGTTTTCTCATCTATAAAAATGGAAGTAATGATATTTCCACTCCATACAGTTATCTTAATGAATCAATATATATAAAGCTCTCAAAGTATTACCTGGTATGTATGTTAAGTGCTCTATCATGTAAATAATTACCTTATTCATTTGTATAGTGGTTTTTTAAAAGCTTTTCTGTCTAGACTGTATGTTCCAGGGGGCAGAGTCCTCGTCTGTTTTTGCTCTGCCTGGAAGATAGTTGGTACTCAATAAGCACTGATTGATTAGAAAGGACCTTCAGGAACATGTGTCTCTCTCTCTTTAGCCAATGTTCAAGTGCCATTGAATCTATACTCCCCACTGTCCAGAGAGGGCTCTGAGGCGCCCCCTGCTGGACAGCGTAGGCTCTTTCCCTTGGAACCTTCCCTTGAAGGTTTTCCCTTCCCTTGAAGCTGATATGTGCGGTCCTATAACGGAGGCTGGAGGGGAGCGGGCAGGTAGGGACAATAAAGCTGAGGGATTAAGGGCACACTCTGAACCCGTTGCACCTCGGCTGAAACTTGTGCTTCTCCAGTTAGTCGGCGTATCATCTGCGAAGTCTCCGCTCTTCAGTATCCTCATGGACGACAGGGGTAAGGATGCCCTCTCCCCCTTCCCCATGTCCGACTGGGTCATGGAGGTGTTGTGACGGGATGTGCCCTGTGCACACTGAGTACACAGCGCCCAGCGCAAGTGCTTTGCTGGCCCACCCCCTCCAGAAGCATCAGCTCTTGGATGACTCGGGAGCTGCTGTCTGCTGAATACCACCCGTGTACCCAAATGTCCCTCTCGTGACTGTCCCTCAGGGACAGTGGGTCTGGAGCACTCCATTATCTGAGCCCTCAGGTCTCCTCTGTCCCATCCCTGGGGCCTCAGGGTGGAGGATCTGGTCTTCTGGGCTCCTGGCTCCATCCTCTGAGAGCAGACGGTTGCTATAGGTGGCCTTGCTGTGGTCTCCTCCACCACAGCCCTAGAGCCTGAGGCTTCTCTGTGCCCTCTCCTGCTTCACTCTGCATTTGTTCCCAGCCCTCAGCAGTGGCTTTGGCTGCTGGCCACACACACTGCCAATCCTAGATCTCCAGCCCAGAGCCCCAGACCCATCACGGACCTCTGTTCTGAATGTCACCTTCCATGCCCCCCATCCCAGCCCTGACAGCCAGTCCTTACAGGCACCTGGACACAACGCCTGCCTCTCATGCTCGAGGCACCTCCAGCCTCCTTGTGTAGCCCCAGAAGGGGCCCAGTCCACCCCCAGCTCATTCTCACGAGATCCCCCCCCCACATGCCCATCCTAGTCCATCACCCCAGAGCACCGCCTCGCCTCTTACACCTTCATGTAAACCTGGAAGCTCACTGGGGGTGGGGAGCAGCCCTCTTCCTTCATGGCTCTCATCAAACTCATCAAGGCATTGCAACCCCACTGGCAACTCCGGTAGGTGTGAATGGTGTCTTCCCAGCCCCCCACCCCCACCCCGGACTGTGAAATCCCCTAGAAAGGACGGAGGGTGCCCATGGGGCAGGGACTGTGCCTCTGCCTTCAGACGGACAGTTCTCAGGGTTTTGTCTCCCTTGTCAGTCCCCAGAGCTGGGACTACTCCTCCACTTGTAGACCGGAGGCCCCCCAGGCCCCCGAGTGCCCCTCTTCCTGGGACAAGAAGTGTCTTCCTCACCCCTGGAATCTCAAGGCCCTGCACAGGGCCTGCCCCGAGGACTGGGGCTTCAGGATTGGGGAGTGAATGTGAATGAACAAACCAGTGAACGAGCAGGCAGACCCCAGCTTAAAACCTGCAATCCGGGGCGCCTGGGTGGCTCAGTCAGTTGAGCAGCTGACTTCGACCCAGGTCATGATCTCACAGCTTGTGGGTTCAAGCCCTGCTTCAGGCTCTGTGCTGACAGCTCGGAGCCTGCTTTGGATTCTGTATCTCCCTCTCTCTCTGTACCTCCCCTGCTCACACTCTTATCTCTCTCTCTCTCAAAAAATAAACACTAAAAATATTTTTTAAAACCTGCAATCCCACCTGACCAGCAGGTGGCAGCAGGGCTCAGAATCAAAGGAAAGCTGGGCAGGGTGGGGAGCAGTGAGATTTTATTGGTCACCGTTTTCTAGAGGAGAGAGGCTGTGGGGAGACCCTCAGTCACCCTGAGCACGGCAATCTGAGAGTCCTGGGGAGGGGCTGGCCTTGAGAGATGCTGGAGAGGCCAAAAAAGGGGCCTGGCACTACCCCCTTGCCCTCTCTCCTCAAAACAAGGCTAGAGCCCGCCCCTGGGCATAGCTTAGAGAATGACCGGAGACCAGGGTGGCTCAGTCGGTTGAGCATCCAACTTCGGCTTGGGTCATGGTCTTGTGGTTCATGAGTTTGAGCCCCACACTGGGCTCACTGCTGTCAGCGCAGAGCCTGGTTTGGGTCCTTTCTCCCCTCTCTCCCCTTGCCCCACTTGTGTTCTCTCAAAAATAAATAAAGCATTTTTAAGGGGAAGGAAGGAAGGAAGGAAGGAAGGAAGGAAGGAAGGAAATGACCAGAGACCAGATGCTCCTGTTCAATCCATCAGCAGGCCAGGGAGGGACATCAAGCCACTCCCCTGGCTGCCACCACCCCCATCTGCCCAACCCCATCCACCCCTTGGGCCCAGGAGAATTCGCATCCTAAGTGAGATGCTGCTGCCACCCACCATCCTGCCCTCAGAAAGGAACAGGAGGGGGATCAGGAGAGGCCTGGAGGGCAACCCACACACACAACACCCTATTCTGGCCTCTGGGCAGCTTGGGTGTCAGTCAGGCGCCAGGCCCAGCTCCCCACTCCTTGGCCTCACAATCCCAGCCTTTGTCCAGCCAGCCCGGGGCCTGGCTGGCTCTGCACCGGCCCAAGGGCCTCTGGAAACCGGAGCAGCTGGAGAGTCACCAAGTATTTTTCCAGGCTGGGCCAGGGGCCCTCAAGAGACGGAGAAGGATGCAAAGGGAGCGGTGTTCATTCATCCGTTTGTTCATTCATTCCTTCCTCGGACAAATAATATTTATTAGGTGCCTGCTTTGTGGCAGGCACTGTACTAGGTGCAGGGGATTCAGCGGTGGGCCCAACCCAGGCCCATACCCTCACCCATCTTATTTCCAGATGCAAAAATATGCCAACAAAACGCCTCCTTCCCAGTGTGGGGGCTGAGCTTGGAGTACGGGGCAGGAGAGGAGTGTGTGGGGGTGCGGGTGGAGGTGCGGGATGGGAAGTGAGGATGCTACGGACTAAGGTTTATCTACCCCAGGCCTCTGCCCCTCCAAGGCGGCTGAGGGTGGAGGAGGGGTCACTCAGGGCTCCACCCACACGCTGCTGTTGGTCACTCGGGCCCCGAACCAGCCCTTCCAGTAGACGGAGTCCTGACCCCCATGCTCGAAGCGGACAAAGCGGACACCGGGCCCATAGTCGGTGAAGGTGTGGGAGATCTGGGGGGCGGAGGTAGGAGGGTCGGGTTAGGGCCCTGATGCCTCCCCCAGCCACCCCACCCCGGCGCACTTGCGAAACCCCTAGCCCGCCCCACTCTGGATTTCTCCGCCTGGGTCCCTCACCCACCCCTCTCCCCCAGGTGT
>NW_027530007.1:850211-850836 GCF_008692635.1 Crocuta crocuta | reverse complement strand
CCCCCTCGCGCCCAGGCCCCGCCCCGCCGCCCGGAGCCTCCGCCCCCTCCGAGCTCACCTGGATCCAGCCCGCGTCGTCGCTGTCCGGGGGCACCGCCACCTGCCCGCTGCTGAACTCGGCCAGCACGTCCTCGTGCTCTGACAGCAGCTTCACCGTGAGCTCGTACAGGCAGCCGGCGTCCCTGCGGCCTGAGTACCTGCCCCGGGGGAGACAGCGAGCGCCGGGGGAGCCCTGAGCTGGTCCTGTGGGCCCTGCCCGCTCCCCAAGCTCCCATTTCTGCCCAACCCCGCCGGCGGGTACGACTAAGATCCCCGTTTTACAGACAAGGAAGCTGAGGCCAGAGAGAGCACGGACCCGCCCAAGGGACTACACCGCAGGCTGGCCAGACCCACCTCTGGGGCTAAAGCCGGCCCACAGTGACAAGTTTTGTTTTTTTAATCGCCAACATTGGGAAATCAGGTGGAGAGGTGGGTTTCCACCTTCTCCCAAAAACCCATGGCCCACGTGGCCACAACCAGTCGAGCTGGGAGGCCGTGGCCCCTGGGGCAGGGCAGCGGCTCCAGGCTGCCCCGCCCCCCCAGCTCCTTCCTTCCCCTCCCCCTTCCCTTCCCCGCAGGCTCCCCC
>NW_027530007.1:842722-850134 GCF_008692635.1 Crocuta crocuta | reverse complement strand
GGCTGCTCACCAGTCCTTCACCGCGATGGCCGGCTGAGTGGTGTCCAGCAGCTCCTCCCAGTAGCCCTCAGCCTGCAGGTCGATGACCTGCGCTTTGCGGCACCACCTGGGGAACTGGGGTTAGGAGGGAGTGGGGACCCCTTCCCCCCCCGGGGCCCTCCATGCCCCCTCTCCTTACTCAAAGGAGGAGGCGAAGTACTTCTTGACGCTCTCGTCGTGGATGAATTCCGCCCCACAGTCTCCGGGCAGGTCCTCCACCCTCCAGCCGTCCCCGCCGTGCTCCACGTCGCACCAGCCCTCCAGGTCCTCTGTAAGACCGCGACAGCCCCGCCCTGGTCCCCCACTCCGGGCTGGGCTGGGGGTGCGGTCCCTGCGCCTGCAGCTGCCGGGCAGGGGAGCGCTGCGCTCTCACGGGGAGGGGAGGGCAGGGGATGCTGGGGGTTGGGACGGGGGGCACTTCCTGTTCGGCCCCAGATTCTCTCTCCCTGGGAGGGTCCTCCGCAGGGCTCGCCTGGTCTCAGATCGTGAGGGTGGAAGGACCTGGAAGAGGCCCCCCCCCGCCCCCCAGGGGAGGCGGCTCCGGGCGCCCATGATGTGCCACAGTATTATTGTTGGGGCTGCTCTGCAGGGCCTTGGGCCAGGACTTTATCCCATTTAGCCCCCCACGCAGGCTGGCGTTGTTCCGGCCCATTTTGCAGAAAGGGAAGCTGAGCGAGCTCCCCAGGCCCCTCACCTTCCCCGCACGGGTTGCGCAGAAGGTTGCGCCGCCGCTTGCTCAGGAAGTAGAACTGCTGCCAGTGGTCGCGCTCGTCCTCCGCGCCGCCCTCGGGCACCAGCCCCTCCTGCTGGCACTTGAGCAGCCAGAGGGGGGCGCCGTCCACCAGCTCCTTCCAGCGCAGGCACACCAGGCGGCAGGCCTGCACCAGCTCGGCGGCCGGTAGCTCGGCCAGCACGCGCAGCAGCAGCGGCTCGGGCAGCCCGTCCAGGTACGCCGCCTCCTCTTCCTCCTCCTCCTCCTCGGGCCGCTCCTCCCCGGCGCTCGCCTCCTCCGCGCCCGCTTCCTCCTGCTGCCCCTCCGGGCTCACCTCCTCCGGCTGGCCCACACTCTCTGCAGCCGGGGGATGGGGGGGCGCGGGGGGAGAGACTGTGACTCTGCCCAGAATATCCCCCTCCAAGCTTCTCCAAGCTTCAGAACCGCGACGTGTCGCGTCTCTGCCCCTCACCCACCCTGGGACAATCCGAAACCCGGCCCGAGGTTCTGTGTCCAGAGAGTGGTGCCCAGTGGGGGAGACCCCAGGGAGCCAGGGCCACGGACCAGCGCCCAGTCCGAAGAGTTTCCTTGCAGGGCCAGTAAACGCCAGCAGATAACAGCAACTGATCATCTTATCGTAAGGGCATCCATCTACTGCACAAACTTGACTTTAGCCACTCCTTTATCCTTACAACCGCCCCTGGAGAACCCTGCTCCCCTCCCCTCCTCCGTGGACGGCTCCCGAACTTCCCACCATGGAATCTTCGGGCCGTGGAGTTCCAGCCCTTCCTAGGGCTTGCCTCGGGGTGTGTTGGTTTGTGAACACTTCCCTCAGGACTAGACTGAGTGCAAGAAGGCAGGAACTGGGTCTGGGACAGCTCCATCCCAGTGCCTGGCATCTGGAACACACTGTCCGCAGCTGATGTTTACTGGGCATTTAGCAAGAGCGAGACATTGTCCTAACTGTTTTTCTTTTCTCTAAATCCCCACAGCATCTCTTTGAGGTTGCTCCTATTGCTGTCGCCATGTCATTGATAAAGAAACTGAGGCACAGTGAGGTGAAACCACAGGGTCACAGCAAATGAGTGGTTGAAGCCTGGCTTCAAATCCAGGCTCAAAAAATAAAATAAAATAAAAAGCCCTCAATAAAATAGTTTGTTGACTTTGGAGGCACCGTATGATTTGATTTTGACTCGCCAGAGGTTATGGGACATGGGGATCTGAGGCCTGAAGGGAAAGGAGAACAGAGGCTGTAATCCTCTACCAGCCACAGCAGGGTGACGTGGGAGCTCAGTAAAAGAGAGCAAGTAGGGGCATCTGGGTGACTCAGTCGGTTGAGCACCCAACTCTTGGTTTCAGCTCAGGTCATGATCCCGAGGTCCTGGGATGATCCCGAGAGTCCTCGGGCTCTGCGCTCAGCATGGAGCCTGCTTGGGTTTCTCTCTCTCTCTCTCTCTCTCTCTCTCTCTCTCTCTCTCTCTCTCACACACACACACACACACACACAAATAAAATAGAAAGCAAGTATATCAAACAGGGCGATGTAATAAGTGCTCAAGAAAGGAAGGTCTTATAACTCCTGTTTCCTGTCCCTGGCCCTCAGTTTCCTCATCTATACAATGGGAGTAATCATTGTGCCAGGCCATCCGAACAGTGCTGCTGTTCCAGTCCCCTGAGGAGGGGGCAAGAGCACTCTAAATTGTAAGGAGGTGGACAGATGTCAGGAGCTGCAGACCCAACTATCTCCTGGAACCCAGTCAGCCTCTGCTGGGCCATCAAAACCTTGAGGAAGCAGACACTGAGTGCAGTGTCTCTGGAGAAGGAAAAGAAAAGTGGTGAGGAGCTGGGGCCACTCTGGGGGATGGGGGGGAGGGGGGCGAGTGCTCTCAGATCTAGGATGGGGGGTTCCTAAGGGCCCGAAAGCCCAGGCGGTGGCAGAAACAGGCTGAATGGGGGCAGGGAAGGACAGCCAGGGCCTAGACCCAAGTCTGGGCGTTGCCAGGACCCCAGGCTGCCAGCCCTTTACCTCCCTCCTCACACGCAGCACTTTCACCCCTGTCCCACAGTCAGGCCCTTAAGGGCTGATCCAGGGTTTACCTCTTCTTTGGAGCCCGGAGCACACAGTCAGTCCTCCGCAAATCTTATTTAGTGAATCTCATGGAGCACAACACTTTCCTGCATTATTAGTTGTTTTGGGGGGGGGGGCACTTCTTGATGATGTGGGGGTTTACCCTTTTCTTTTTCTGCAGAGAGGAAACTGAGGGCCAGTTTCCTGGCCAAGCTTCTCCCAAGTCACGCGGAAGAACAATGGGCAGACAGAAAGGAAAATGCCAGGCTCTGAAGCTGCATCACCTGCCTGTCCTGCTGCCCCCAGCTCTCTGGGGAGCCCGGCCCAGTGTCCTCACCTCTCCAGCCCTCCCCCTGCCCTGCTCTGGCCCTGGTGGACACCTGATGCTCCCACGAAAGGTGCACCTTGCCCAGTCCCCTCTCCTGGCCCCGGGCCTGGCACTCCAGGCCCCAGATCTGATTACAGCCCCCCCACCCCTTTCCAGCACACACAACTCTCCACATTGTTGCTGTCGGAAAGTTATCTGGCCCCTAGAAGCTGCCTCCCAGGCTGATTCACTCACCTGCATTGGGCCCTGGAGTCCAGGGAATAGCTGAGCCCTGGGAAAAAGCAGGAGCCCATTCTGGGGCCCTATAGAGGGTGTGGCAAGGGGGGGGGTCACCGAGTGGGAGCAGGGGCTGAAGGAGCTGGGAGTTTCAGGGCTGGGGAGAGAGGGGCTTGCATCAGATGCACCGGAGCGGAGCGTGCATCAGTGTTGATGCCGACCCCTCCAGGCAAGGCCCACTCTGAGACGGGCCTGCCCGGACAGGGGTGGGGAAATCTGCAGGCAGGTTTTGTTCCCACCCTGACTCAGCAAGCAACCCCTACAGGCCCAGCAGGGAGTTGGAGGGATGGAGAGAAGAGTGGGGGGGTCTCTGGTGCCAGGCAAGATGACTGGGCAGTCTCAGAGGGCCCTGATCTGTGCCCCAACTCTCCCTCACCGCTGGCCCGATCCCCAGTGGGCAACCCGCCACCCAGTTGAAGAGCAGCCCCTCCACACAAGGGAGGCAAGGAGGAAGGCTGGGATGGGGTGGGGAGAGGCCGGTAACCCCAAGAAGTCCGTAGGGATACACGCAGCTCAAGGGCCAGAGCTGGCAAATGAAAAGAAGTTGAGAGAAGAAAAACGGCTGCAGCCTCCGGCACCCCCGATGCGCCCCAGACCCGGACCCAACAGACCCTCAGGAAGCTGAGCGGTGGGAATGTGGGATCACTCCTACCCTATTCCCCCCCACCCCGGTTAATAGGACCCAGGAGTCGTCCCTCCCTGCCTGTCACCCTTGCAGGCATCCAGCCCGACACAGGGCTGTGCTCTTTGAAAACTGTTTCAAGGCCTTTGCGTGGGTGAAAGTTTGCCGCGCTGGGTCTCGGGGACCCCCTCGCTTTCGGATGCCCCCTCTCCGTGGCATTCGCCCGCCTGCCTCGGTCTCCCCTCCCGGGCCGAGCGAGTGGATCCGGGTGGCGGCGGCTACCTGGTTCACCGTCTCCGTCCATCGCTGCGGAGGGCGGTCTTGAGAGGAGGAGGAGCCGGAGCGCTGCGGGGCTGCCCGAGTCCCGCGGCGGCGGCGAGTCCAGGCGCTGCCCGCGTCTAGGTCGGGTCCTGGCCGGCCGCGCCTCTTAAAGGCCCCCGCCTCCGCCCCCGCCCCGCCTTTGGCCGGGAGCCGGGACGCCCCGCAGTCTAGGACGGTCGGCCCCAGGCCTGAGCCTACCGGTTCCGCGGCCGACCCAAGGGGCAGGGAGAGGTCAGGAGTCGGGTTTTTTAATGGGAGTGGTGATCCGATTTGGGGGGGTTCTCCCAGTTGCCTCCAGGGGTGGCTGCTGGAAGGAGGAGGCGAGGAGACACCGCGCGTCTGGGTCATGCGGAGGGTGCGGGGCGCGCGGCCGAGGAGGAGGGGGGAGGGGGGCGGAGGCTCCTCCCGGCGCTCCCCTCCAGGNNNCTGGGGTCGCTTATCGATGCGCAGGGGTCCCGGCTGCAAGCCCCGGCTTTGCGTGGGTGGGGGGCACTTTAAAGCCACAGCGCGAGGTGGGAGGCGTGCGCGCCGGGGTCCTGGGGCTGAAGCCCAGCCGCGAGGATGGAGACACGAGTATAGGAAAGAAAGGCCTTTCCCCATCGCCCGCCCCCTCTCGCGTCCCAGCCAGGCACCTCATTTACTCTGCGGCCTTCAGAAAGTCGCTTGAGCNGCATTGTTATTTACACTGTACAGACTGGCCTAATGGAAAAGGCCGGCTCTAGAATCCGAGAAGCCTCTTTTCCCTCTTTGTCTTTATGACCTTGGGCAGGTTCTCGCACCCCTCTGGGCCCCCTTAGCGTCCTTTAGAGGCTGTTGTCTAAGGCGGCAGTAAAATCAATCACCATTTATTGAGCATGTGTTGTGTCACGGCGTTTGAACCCATTTTAGTACAGTTCCTGGTCCCATTTTACAGAGGAGGAAACTGAGGCTCGGAGAAGCTCGGTGAATTTCCTGAGACAGTAAACGGCAGAGCTGGGCTGGGAGCCTCCATCACCATGGGGTGCTGCAGATAGATACCCTGTCTGGGGGAGAGGGCCAGGTTTGAAGGGTAGCTTTTCAATAACCACAGGGGGTGTCGAGAAGCCACAAGCCATGGCCCCGGTCAGCATCAACGAGCTCCCTGAGAACATTCTGCTGGAGGTGCTCACGCACGTGCCCGCCCGCCAGCTGCTCCTGCGCTGCCGCCTGGTCTGCAGCCTCTGGAGAGACCTCATCGACCTGGTGACCCTCTGGAAGCGCAAGTGCCTGCGCGAGGGCTTCGTCACCGAGGACTGGGACCAGCCTGTGGCCGACTGGAAGATCTTCTACTTCCTACGCAGCCTCCACAGGAATCTTCTACACAATCCATGTGCCGAAGGTGGGCTGGGGGTGGGTCTGGCCTGCCCCCAACACACATGCTGCCCAGATAGCAGTTGACTCTCATTATGCATTTACTACGAGCCAGGCACTTTGGACGGTTTAACTCCTTTAATACTCGCACAATAATCCCAAGAGGTAGGTGCTGTTAGTGCTCCCATTTTTCAGATGGGCAAACTGAGGCCATGAGTGGCATTTTGTATTCCACTCTTGAGAAAATATGTCCCCAATGACCTTTCCTAGGAGAGGGACTGTTGAGCAGTTAGGACTACTTGTGCCCAAGACACAAGACCAGGAAGTCGGAGCCATAATTTGTTGGCCTAGATCCCAGAGGCCGGCGCTAGGTGTACTGGGACTGTCCCAGAGTGCAAAGGGGACTTTACTCATGGCAGAATGAGAGATCCACTCTTTTTTCCAGCATATTACAACAACAAGAAAAACAAAATTTCTCCATCACCTAGAGCTCCCTTTTTCCCTTACTGCATCGGAACTCATTGGCCAGGCGGGGGGATGGGATCGTTAAGTCAGTTTCCGTTACACGGCCAAATTCTGATGCAAAATGATAATGAAATAACTCCAAGCTGTCCAGAGCTTTCAGGTGCCTGCCTCACTTGACTCCCCAACGGCCATGATCTTGGCGCACTATGGTCCATTAGCCACACGTGGCCCAGGAGCTAAAACTAGCTTTTGCGATTTTAAATAGTTATATATCAAAAAAATTAAAATAAAAAAAAAGACTAATCGAGATAGTATGTAGGCCACAAAGCCTAAAACCTTTTGGCCCTTAGCAGAAAAAGTTTGCCAGCTCTTGTTCTTTTTTTTTTTTTTAATATTTTTATTTATTTCTAGGATAGAGAGAGACAGCGTGAACAGGGGAGGGTCAGAGAGAGAGGGAGATACAGACTCTGAAACAGGCTCCAGGCTGTGAGCTGGCAGTCAGCACAGAGCCCAACGCGGGGCTTGAACCCACGAACCGCGAGATCATGACCTGAGCGAAAGTCGGACGCTTAACCGACTAAGCCACCCAGGCGCCCCTGCCAGCTCTTGTTCTTAACTCCAGGTTACAGAGGACAAAACCAAGACTCAGAGAGGGAAAGCAACGAATCTAGGGTCACACAGCCCAATATTGGTAGAGCTGGGCCTAGCCCCCGATCTGGCTGGCTCTGGCGTCAGAGCGCTCTCCCATCACAGAAGGGATCTGGTTACTCCCGTGGTCACATGTCTTGGGACCACATGTCACTTGCTGTGGTGCCTGGCACATGGGAAGCAGCTAGTACAAAACAGCAGTGTCCCACAGCGTGAGGCTTGAGGGCAGCTGCAGAGATCCAGGGAGCGGATCCAGGAGGAAGGGGCTCTTGGGAGAGAGGGACCCCTGAGGGGCTTCCTTATGACATGAGTTCTGCTTTCTGGCCAGAGGGCTTTGAATTCTGGAGCCTGGATGTGAATGGAGGCGATGAGTGGAAGGTGGAGGATCTCTCTGGAGACCAGAGGAAGGAATTCCCCAATGACCAGGTCAAGAAATACTTCGTGACTTCTTATTAGTAAGAGCTGAGGCTGGGGAAGTCTTGGGGTGGGGGAAAGCCCAAGCCACTTCACCCTGGGGTCTCCTGCCTCCAGAAGGGGCAGCCCTAACCCCTCAGTGCTGAGCCCCAGCCCCTTCCACCCCTCCCTCCAACCCCCCCCCCCCCCC
>NW_027530007.1:834288-842698 GCF_008692635.1 Crocuta crocuta | reverse complement strand
CCGAAGGGTATTGGGAGGAGCTGATGGACACCACACGGCCGGACATCGAGGTCAAGGACTGGTGAGTGCCTGGGGCGAGGGTCTGGGGGAGGGGGGCCTGCCACTCAGGCGCCCCGCCCCCACCCTGCCCCCCATCTCCGAGGCCCTGATGGGCCCTCCCTCTGCCTGCAGGTTTGCAGCCAGGCCAGACTGCGGGTCCAAGTACCAACTGTGTGTCCAGCTCCTGTCGTCAGCACATGCGCCTCTGGGGACCTTCCAGCCAGACCCGGTGACAATCCAGCAGAAGAGCGATGCCAAGTGGAGGGAGGTATGTGCACCAGGAGGAGGGTGGCTGGCGTATTGCCCGAGGCTGAGACTGCCGTCAGACGAGCCTGGGTTCGAATCCCAGCTCACCTGGGCATCCGCTTCTCAAGCTCTGAAAGATATCAGTGAAATGATGCTGGTAAAGCCATGTTCAAGGTTTACTGTTTTAGTCGCTAATATCAGCTATTCCTACTGTTTACACCAGGGGGCAGCAGATACAAATATCTTACGCTTTGCAGGCGTTGCTGTCTCTACCATCACAACTCAATTCTTCAGCTGTGCCATTGTGTTGTGAAAACAGCTATATGAGCATGGCTGTGTTCCAGTAAAGCTTCATTTATAAAAGCAGGCAATGGGCCCCTAGGCCACAGCTTGCCAATCTAGACCAGTGCCGTCCAGTAGAACCTTCTGCAGTGATAGAAGTGGTCTGTAACCAATAGCCACATGTGACTATGAACACTTAGTAAGAGCTAGTTCTGGGGCATCTGGGTGGCTCAGTCGGTTAAGCGTCTGACTTGGGCTCAGGTCATGATCTTGCGGTTTGTGAGTTCAAGCCCTGCGTCGGGCTCTGTGCGGACAGCTCAGAGCCTGGAGCCTGCTTCAGATTCTGTGTCTCCCCTCTCTCCGCCCCTCCCATGCTCATGCTCTGTCTCTCAATAATAAATAAATGTTTTTTAAAAAACCTAGTTCCTAGTTTGACTGAGGAACTAAATTTTTAATGTTATCTAATTGTAATTAATTTTAACTGAAATGGTCACATGTGCCCAGTGATGACCGTATTGGACATCCTTCACTTTCCTTCAGTTCCTTTGAGCCACACTTAAGCAATCCTGTGGAGTGGATGGACCCAGGAGGATTCTGCCCCATTTTACATAAGGAAACTGAGGCAGAGAGGGGAAGTGGTCTACCCAAAGTCATAGAGTTAGGACTAGAACTCGGTTTTGCCAACTGCTGGGCCAGCATTNTGTTCTCCAACTACCCGCCCGGCGTCCGCTACATCTGGTTTCAGCACGGCGGCGTGGACACTCACTACTGGGCCGGCTGGTACGGCCCGAGGGTCACCAACAGCAGCATCACCATCGGGCCCCCACTACCTTGATGCCCCCCAAGCCCTGACCTGCCAAACCCCGACTGGTAAACTGCGGTCAGAGAAAGGCTGGGTTAGGGAAGGGGAGGGGGGCTGGGCTCCCCCAGACCTCCTCATTCATCCTTGCCCTTCAGTTGCCTATTTTGTGGAGCCTCACACACCGTGGGGGCCAGTGTTCTGTCCCAGGTCTCAGCCTCAGTCATGGTGGGGGAGGCCTGTGGGGTCCCCTTTAAGAGATGGGGCCCCTGAGGTTGGGGAGGTGCAGGGCATTCTCCCAGCGTCCTCCCAGAGTGGTCTCCAGGCTCAGATGCCAAATCTAGATGTGTGTCTCTGCCTTCCCCTCCTGGGCCCTTTCTCCCTGTCTTCACTGGGGGCCCTCGGAGCAAGAGCAGTCAAGACATCTGGCAAGCCTGTGTCTGGCCTCGAGGTGCAGATGCTTGGATGGGACCACGTAGCTCAGACAGATCTGGGAGCAGAAGGGGAGCTGTGCTGGGCTGTCTTCTGCCCCTCCAAGCTCTCTGCTCTGCCGGCCAGGCTCAGGCCTGAGCCCCGAGTCTGAGATGGGCAAGCCCAAGATGGGTTGGGGTCTAGGCCAGGTCTGGACTAATCTCGCTGTCAATGAAGCCTCAGAAGTCAGAAGTCAGAATCTCAGGTGGGGGCAGGATCTCCAAAAGACCCCTGGAGTCCTGTGCACGGTAACCCAGGGCAGGGGGAGGGCAGGATTAGACCCTGATTCTAAGAGCCAGGACGTGTAAGCCCTGGATGGGATGAGTGGGAGGTTTTCAAGGACCACCCGTCCACCTCCATGCCTCGACCACCCTCCCTGTGGCTTGGAAAGCATTCCACGCCACCCCTGGAACTGCTGCGGTTCCCAGAACCTCCCCGCCCTGCCCACCTCACTCCTGCCTCTCCCTCCTGCTGGAAGGACAGGCTGTGCTCTGATTCTGCTCCTGCTGCATGCAGCTAAATAAAAGGTGTTCCCAGTTCAACTTGTGCCCTGTGGTTTCTGAGGGGGAAGGCAAGTTTCACGAGAAGCCGAAGCCTGGACCTGCAGAAGGCGCAGCCTATGTGGCTTCTGTCCAAGGTACAAAGAATGGCTGACATTTCAGGAGGCGGACTATGGCAGGATCATAGGACAGACCTCTCAATGAGCTGCCAGCATCTCACCCCAGCAGCCCTCCGGCACTGGTAGCTTCCTCCGGAGCCCGGCCACCAGGCGGGAGCGTGTGGATATCTGGGTAGGACTTGTGTACATCTCATTGCAGGTACTGCTTGCTCCTTGCTTACTCTGCCAAGAGTTTTACTGACATTAGATGAAGCCGGAGCATTTAGAATGGTGTGAGGTGCTTGATGTACTGCTTATCTCAGTAGTGACCTAGATGAGGGCCTCAGCCGTGGCAAGGACGCCACTCACTAGCAGTCTGGGAAACTGCAAGTTAGCCAAAGACACCTTTGGGGGAGACGCAGCCCTGATGTGTTCACAAGGTGGCCTGGGCCAGGCACCCCTGCGCAGTGCACAGCCTGCACAACCCTTTGTGGTTGCCTTAGGTAGGTGCTGGATAATTATTTGTTGAATGACGAAAGGAATTAATAAATTTAATCCCGACCAAAACGCAGAGAGGTTTTTCACTTTCGAGTAAATTGACGCCTACCCGAAGCCAGGCCCTACTGAAAAGTGAAAGCCGAGCTCCAGCCCAGAGTGTCTGCAGTCACCCTCGGGGAGGGCCCCACCTCCCGTGAAGACGTCTTAGAGCGACCTGCGCGGAGGGGAAGCCTCAGGCTTCCCAGGGGGAAGAGAAAGCAAAGGGAAGAAGTAGGACCCGGCTGCCGAGCCGCGCACCACCTGGAGGCGAAGACAGGCTAAGGCTACGACGTCTGGAGGGTCGGTAGCGCGGCGCCGACACTGAGGGTCTCAGGCCCCCCTCTGCTTAGCTACGGAAGGAGCTGACGACGGCCAGGGCGGAGCGGGGCGGGGCGAGGCGGAGGGGCGGCTCCGGGCACCGTCGCCCAGGTCTGGTCACGCGCTGGGCCGGATCCCGCGCCGCCCGGCCCCTGGCCCCCGACTCCGGGCCGTTTCGCCAAGGAGCGACGCGCCGCCTGGGGCCGATCTGGGACCTCCCGGCAGTACCACGCCGGCAGGGCCTCGGACCGCCGCCAAACTTTCCCGAACCTCAGCTTTTGCTTTCGAGAAGTTGGCATGGTAACGGTGCCTGGAGGGGGTGTGGAGAAGGTCGCGCCTCGGGCTGGGGACGTGAGAAGCACAAGGTGCCCCGGGGTGGCCTCACCCCCTGCCCCAATCCTGCGCAGTCATGCCTCGCCGGACACTCGTGAAGTACAGAAACGGAGGGAGGGGGTGCGAGTGAGAAGGGCGACCAGAGCCGGAGATCAGCCCCCGGACGCCTGGGTGAGGAGCCCTTCGTAGCTAAGTCTCCTCTCACCCCCACCCGGCGACTTGTATTTGGCCGAGACAGTGTTTTTAGGAGTTGCCAACATTTAAAATTTGACGGGTTTCATATTTTCAGAATTGTTTAGAGTTGCTTCTGAAACATCGGAAGACCTAGCCAGCCACACGGAGTCTTTCCCACCCTAGCGTTATTGTGCAAGGTACAAGCACCTGATTTATTGTTCTCTGCCCTGCTGAAACGGCTCCTCCCTGGGCCAGAGCTAGATTATGTGTCCACTTCAGTTTTGCTGGGATGGTAGCTTTGGGAAGACCGTGGGCTGCTGTGGAAAAAGAAATCTCAGAAACTCTGGGGCAGGAGAGTAGTTCCTCCCTCCCCCGCCTGTAAGCCCGGAAGGCCCATCTGACAGCGACTGGCCTTCTCTCCCCTCTTGGGGGGCTCTCCTTAGCCACCTGGATAACCAGGCAAGAGTCAGGCCAGGGTGACACTGTAAATTTCCCAAAACCCTTGTTCAGTTCTGATGTAGACGACAGCTGCTGCAGAGTTTTCGCTTTAAGGATAGAAGTCTAAGTATTAGTGGTCTGGAGCACCTCTCTACCAGCCCTGCGCTAAGTGCTTTACATGTGCTAACTCAGTTCTCCCCAGCCCTTCTGAGGTTGGGCCGGTTATTCGCTCCTGTTACAGCTCCCCAAGCTGGCTGCCGCGGGCCAGGATTCAAACCCAGGCAGTCTTGCTCAGGCTCCCTCCGTCTGCTTTGCAGTTTCTGAGCATTTCAAAGTAGGCCTCTGGCCTGATGCCTAAACCAGAATGGGGTGTGGGGAGCGGGGGGGTGCTTCTCATTGGGTGTTTTAGCACATCTAGTTTCCAGGCCAAAGTGAGCAATCAGGGGAGAGGAAGTTGGTTTCTCAGCACTAGCCCCACTGCTTAATGAATTTGTGACATGGAATATAAGATCTTTATTACGTCCCCAGACTAATATGAATTCCCAGCACCAAAGTAACATCACCACAAACTCTTGCAGGGCTCGCAGACAACAGCGTGGCCTGGGCAAGGTCTTCCAGGACACCTGGTCCAACAACTTAGAACCAAGCAATTTTTTTTTGAGAGAGAGAGAGGGCACAAGTGAGCCAGGGGCAGGGAGAGGGAGAGAGAAGTGGGGCTCACGCAAAGCGGGGCTCAAGCTCACCCGAAGCAGGGTTCGTGCTCACCCAAAGTGGGCTCCAAGTCACCTGATGTGGGTCTCGAACTCACGAACTGTGAGATCATGACCTGAGCTGAAGTCCAATGCTTAACCGACTGAACCACCCAGGTGCCCCATTAATGAGGGGAAGGGCCTCTTTAAATATTAGCCTGTAAAGTCTTTATTAATGTTTTGATTACACTCTTTCAAACATGTGTAGCGTGTGACCACTCCGTATTCTGATGGCCAACTCTGTACTGGAAGGACACTCAAATGTGCCGTCTACTCCTCGTTTCACAAGCCTGGGTGGCTCAATTGGTTGAGCTTTAAAAAAAAATTTTTTTTAATGTTTATTTTTGAGAGAGAGATAGATACACCTAGCATGAGTTGGGGAGGGGCAGAGACAGAGAAGGAGACACAGAATCCAAAACAGTCTCCAGGCTCTGAGCCCAATGCAGGACTCAAACTCAGGATCAGCAAGATCATGACCTGAGCCGAAACTGGACACCCAATTGACTTAGCCACCCAGGCACCCCTCAATCGGCTGAGCATCTGACTTCAGCTCAGGTCATGCTCTCAAAGCTCATGATCGTGACTCAGCCTGGCTCATGAGTTCAAGCCCACATCAGGCTCTGTGCTGACAGCTCAGAGCCTGGAGCCTACTTCAGATTCTGTGTCTCCCTCTCTCTCTCTCTGCCCCTCCCCTGCTCACGCCCTGTCTCTCTCTCTCAAGAATAAACAAATGTTAAAATTTTAAATTTTTTTTATTTTTTAATATTTATTTATTTTTGAAAGAGACAGAGCATGAGCAGAAGAGGAGCAGAGAGGGAGGGAGACACAGAATCCGAAGCAGGCTCCAGGCTCTGAGCTGTCAGCACAGAGCCCAACACGGGTCTCGAACCCACGAACCATGAGATCATGACGTGAGCCAAAGTCGGATGTTTAACCAACTGAGCCACTAAGGCTCCCCCCCCCTTTTTTTTTTAAAGAGCCTCTGGCTTAGGTCCATGGGAATCCGAGGGGTCCACCTGCTTGGTCAGGGCTCCTAACCTGTGTTGCCAACCCTCCCCCTCTACAGGCCTGTGTGTGGACCCTGCCTCACCCCAGCCATGGCCCCAGTCAGTATCAACGAGCTCCCTGAGAACATTCTGCTGGAGGTGCTCACGCACATACCCGCCCGCCAGCTGCTCCTGTGCTGCCGCCTGGTCTGCAGCCTCTGGAGAGACCTCATCGACCTGGTGACCCTCTGGAAGCGCAAGTGCCTGCGCGAGGGCTTCGTCACCGAGGACTGGGACCAGCCTGTGGCCGACTGGAAGATCTTCTTCTTTCTGTGCAGTCTCCGCCGGAATCTCCTACGCAATCCGTGCGCTGAAGGTGGGCCGGGGGCTGGTTCCCTCCCTCTCCTGACACTCAGGAGGCCTTTGCCCTCACAATTCTTACCCTGTCTGGAACGTTCTCTCACGCCCCTCCCACACTCCCTTGATTTCTCATTTTTCACGTCTCAGTTCAGACACCTGCCCTGCCCCCCCCATCTACCTCTATCACATCCACTCTGTTTAGTTCCTTAGTGACACTTTCATTACCCATAATTACCTTATTTATCTCTCAGTTGTTGTTTTTTTTTTTTCTCCTCTGCCACAGACTTTAAGGTCCAATGGGTCTTGCTTGCCCCTCTCCACCCAATGTCTGCAGGGATGCCTTCATATAGCAGGTGCTCAGAAAAATGTTTGTAGAATAAACAAACTGCACGTTCACCTTCCCCTCTTGAGTTCAGTCTAAGCTGCTTAACATTTATGGAGGGCATCCTCTGCGCCAGGCACTGGACTGAGGTCTTAAAAGATATCATTGTCCTCTGTTTATCCCCGTTATCCAGATGAGGGGAATAAGGATTTCAAGAGGCGGCTGCATAATTTGAGGCTCCCGTTTAGCTTCTGACATTCTCTTGTACTCGCCAGTGGGTTTTTTCCCCTGCATGAAGCACCCACCACATCCCAGACACCGCGCTTCTTGCTGGGGCTACGGCAGGAGCAGACTGAGGCATAGTGTGTATACTCGGAACCCTTTTCATGTCGGTTTTCTCTCTCCACCCTCCCAAGGATCCCAGGAGTTGACCAAATAAGTAGGTTGGCTCCATTTTATAGACGGGGAGTGCGAGGCCCGGTGATGAGTCCAGAACTGCCTGGTTGCCGGGGCCTGGCCGTGACTCATAAGGGCGCTCGGGGCCCTCTCAGAGGCCCTACAGACAGTGGCCCAGACACCCAATCTCTCTGCCTGCCCCAGATTCTGCTCCGAAGCAGCCCAGCTGGGCTGCCGGCTCAGCGCACACAGCTTCTGCAGAGCCTGCCCACAGCCTGTGCTTGGCGCAGCCCCACTGCTGGATTCCTGTGTTGGTCCCCTGGTTCCCTCCTGGCACGCCCCAGGGCACCCGGGCAATAGGTGTGGGCTTCTAGTAGAGGCAGCAAGAAAGCAATCTGGAAAAGCTCCCTTGGTGAGTGTTCTGGAAAGGTAGAGAAACACTGCTGTTTTTTTAAGGCCCTCTCAGCCTGGTGTGAACGGGGAGACCGGAACCTACCAGGTCCCATGGGGGGGGGGTCACTACAGGTCACCAATGCAGAGGATGCCCACCCTCACGGCTCTCCCTCCCGCTCTGGGCAGAAGGGGGTCTGAAGTGGCCCAGCAGGTTCCCATGACCCACCAGCAATCATAAACCAGTGCTTGGGCCCCATTACATAGCTAGGGTGTCAGGGGAAATGCCAGTCACATCAGTGGTCCGGGTTGGGACAGACTGACATCAGCCATTACGAATAGACGTGCCATCGCAGGCCCTTCGTAACTTCGTGTTTTGAGAACTGAAAACCTGGGTATTTCCCCAGAGCCCTTCAGCAGCAGTTTGAAAGGAAGAAAAGGCTAGTATAGAATTTCTGGTAATATTCTCTTTTTTCCCCAGCTTCATGCTATAAGGAGAGCCAGTCAGGGCCAAGGTGGGAGGGGGAGGGCCCATACCAGGGGTGACAGGTGGGGATGTGTTGGAGGAAGGGCATTTTGCAGGGGTGCTCACCTTGAGCAAGCCCTGCCTCATACCCTTCCTCCCTCCTGGGAGCACATTTACCCAGGGGGATCTGACCTTGGTCGGTTTCCCCTAGAGAATATGACATCCTGGCAGATTGACTCCAACGGCGGCGACCACTGGAAGGTGGAGAGCCTCCCCGGAGACCACGGGACGGATTTTCCTGACTCCAAAGTCAAGAAGTACTTTGTCACATCTTTTGCGTAAGGCAAACAACCCAGCTGGCAGTGTTGAGGGGGGAAAGGGATCAGGACACCTTTTGCCAAACCTCGGGCCTCGGGGAGGGCCTCTCTCTGCAGCTTGAGGAAGTGGTTCCCAGAGCAGCACAGAGTCTGCGGCTGCCTAGAGCAGGAGTGCTCAGCGGCCTGGAT
>NW_027530007.1:823454-834221 GCF_008692635.1 Crocuta crocuta | reverse complement strand
TGGGTTTCTCCCAGCCCAGCACCAGCCAGTGACCACAGCCCCGCCGCAGTCCGGGAATGTGCCTTTCCTTTTGTTCTACAGGATGTGCCTCAAGTCCCAGCTGGTGGACCTCAGGGCCGAGGGCTACTGGGAAGAGCTTCTGGACACATTCCGGCCTGACATCGTGGTTAAGGACTGGTGAGTGGGGCTCGGGCCACGCTCTGCCTCCTTCCCTCTTCTCTTCCTGAGAACACCTATAGGCAGTGCCCAGTGTGTGCCTGGCAGTGTCCTGGGGCGGGGGCTGCCCCCAGAGCTGGCCACGTGGCCCTGCCGCCCCTGCCTACGGACCCAGCACTTGTCCATTCCGCACCTCTGGGCCTTCCTGCCCCCCTGCATCAGCAAGGGCGAATTCTGGTTTTCAGACGGGGAGACTGAGGCCCACACATACACTGTCACCAAACAAGTACTGAAGCAGCAGAGACACCAGGACACCCCCTCCCCGGACTTTGCTCAGTGCCTCCCCTCCCCCGTCACCCCTCAGCTCTTTTCCAGGCTCCTGCTCAGTGCCCAGAGCTCTGCAAGGCTCTGGCTTGGCCCCCAGCAGCAGCGGCAGGACCCTAATTCCAGCCAGGCCCCAGGACTGCAACTCTAAAGGTCGTGGATGGGGTTGGGGGGGCGTGCAGAGCTGCAGAGGGGTGGACAGCGGGGCTGAGCAGAGACTGAGCTCCGTCCCAGCCCCCGTCACACAGGCCGCCCCTTGAACCTCCCACCACATCCCAGTCCGACCCACTATAACGTACAGGTGACACAGCTCCCACAGGCCAGGCTTTCATCTGTAGAGAGCCTTTTGCTGTGTTAAAGGGACATCCACAGAGGACACCCAAAAGGGTTGTCACTTTGCTCCACGGGGGTAAGTGTGGCCCAGCACAGAGAGACTGCTTACCCCAGGGGCACAGCAGGGCCCAGGGAGCAGAGAAACCAGTGGGCAGAGCAAGGAAATCCAACTCAGAGCTCCAGTTTGTGGGGCTGCTGCCTGCTCGCCTCCAGGGCCGCCTCTGTCTTGGGGTGCACAGTCCTGAGCCCCAGCCTCCCCCAGGTTCGCCGCCAGGGCAGACTGTGGCTGTACCTACTACATCCGAGTACAGCTGGTCTCAGCCGACTACATCGTCCTCGCCTCCTTCGAGCCCCCACCCGTGATCATCGACCAATGGAACGATGCCAAGTGGACGGAGGTGAGGCCTCACCCACTCGCCCCTCCCCACCTGCTTCTCTCGGGCCCACGACGCCCGAGGAACAAGGGGCAGCCTCAGGGCATGGAATGCCCCCAGCTCCCTTGCCTGGAGCCCCTGCCCTCCAGCCCCCGTGACTCTCCCCTGCAGCACCCGGCTCCTCCCTTCCCCGCTCCAGGGGAGTGGTCGCCCGATCTTGTCCTTTCCCCAGGCCTGGCAATCACTTCTGCCTCTCCCCACCCCCCAGGTCTCCTACACTTTCTCAGATTACCCTCCGGGCGTCCGCCACATCCTCTTCCAGCACGGGGGCAAAGACACCCAGTTCTGGGCAGGCTGGTATGGGCCCCGCGTCACCAACAGCAGCATCATTATTAGCCCGAAGATGACCGGGAGCCGGCCCCCTGCGCAGCTCAGCCCGAGACCACAGAGGGGTAGGAGAAGGCTGTCCGCCTGCCCTCCATCCCTCCCCCCAGAAGGCCCTTCTGACAGTCTCTCATTTGATAACTGTTCACCCGTCCTCTGTCTGGGCCACCCAACTGCCAAAGGTCCCCTCTGGCGGAGTCTGTAACGGGCAGTGAGGGCCCCTGCCCCTCCTGCCCCAGTTCATTCCAGCCCGGGGCAAACCCACCAGGCTGAGGGAACCCGCTGTCCTGTCCTCTGACGGTTCGTCACAATAAGTGTTTTCAGTAAAACCAGCGTGGGGTTGGGGCCAGGGGTCGGGGGCAGGGGCCCCTGGCACTTTGGCAGAGAAGCAGCCCCTACTCCCAGGTCAATTTGGCTGCTCCTGTCCCTCTCCAGTTAGTGACAGCCCAGCTCAGCCCTTGGGGCTCTTTATTGAAACAGCTCACAGCACAGTATTGGAGACAGACAGTGGTGGCCGGCCACACCCCAGGAGGCCAAGAAATCCAGGTCCCAGCATCCTTCCCTGCCCTCCCCGGGGAAAAGTCCTCCGTGAAGGCAACCAGACCTGAGCGGTGCCGGGCTGGAGAGTGGGTGGTCCATACACAGAGGCGATAAGAGCACTTGGGATCGAGGGGAGGGGGGCTCCCACAGCACCGCCCCAGGCTGGGGGCCCCCAGTGCCCCACGGTTGTCGCATCCATGATCGGAGCATCACACCCTCAGCTGCTTTTGTGAGCTCGTTCTTCCACGTAGAGCTGCATCTAGTGGACAGGAATAAACCACCGAGGTCAGGAGCTCAGCCAGGGCACGTCCTCAGGAGAGCCCACGAGCCCCGGGCAGACAGACCTCTGCCAACGGCGGGTCAGTGTGGCACAGCCACGGGTCACGGGAGAGGGAGCTTGGAGTCTTACGCCAGGCGTTCCCTGGTCATCTCGTCCTAGCCTCGGGATGGCCTTCAATTCAAGGCCTCCGCATACCCTCAGTGAAGTTTACCAGGTCGCCATGCAGCTCACCTTTAAGATGTCTGACGTCATCGTCTTTAGTGGTATCAAACGGGGGTCATGCATGTGGACGTCCTGCTCATCCGCCAGGATCCAGGGAAAGTCCTAGGGTGGAGACCAAGGGAAGCGGGTGGAAGGGGGCCGGACCGCGGCCTGTCCTCACTCTGCTCCCCACTCTCTCTCCAGAGCTGGGGTCCTCAGACTTCAGGGGACATCAGGATCACTAAGGAACGACCAGCAATGCAGATTCCCGGTTCCTCCACCCGAGAGGCCAAGCCCATAGATCCGAGCTGGGCTGGGAGCCCAGGTGATTTTACAAGCCCCCCACACCAAGTCCAAAACTGGTGGGTGAAGACCGCCCCTCCCCGCCCCCCACCCCGCTGTCCTCTCTTGAGAACCACCTCGGAGCTGGCAGCCCCGGGACACGGCTCCATCCTCCTCCCAGCACGGAGTGCCCAGGCGGGGTCATGAGAAGCACGTGGCCACACAGTTCACACAACAAAGACCTGCTGTGTGCTAGGCACTGCCGTAAACAAGGTTAAGAGTGAGCTGTCAGCAACACCTCTACCTGCTCAGAACTGTGGCATCTTGCTTTCAAAGCCTCCCAGCCCTCTCCCTGCGCCCCCTCCCAGACGGGTTTCATCTCACCTTGATGACCTGAATCTTCTCCATGTTGCGGGTGGCCGCTTCTCTCGTGTGCACTAAGACCGTGAAGGTGCAGCCTAAAGAAGCAAGGGTCTGGTCAAGGCTGGGCCACTGCACGCCTGCCACTGGATAGAGCCTCTTCCCTGCTCCTAGGCTGGCTCAGCAGCCCCCCCAGGGGAGAAGAGTGTAAACCAACTGCTAAGACAAGATGCAGTCCATAGGAAGACTGAACCCTGGTGGAGTCAATCAGGGTAGCTTCCTGGAGGAGGTGGACTTTCAGAGAGGTTCTAAAACGCCAAGGAAGAACCTCTTCCTTGATACAGCTTTCTCGTGGCTTGATACAGCACAGTAGGGACCTGAGACTGCAGACCAAGCCCAGGTAGCCACGGAAACGCCCCAGGATAATGGGGTGGGGGTGAGCACACCTGGGGGATTGTGGTCCAAGACAGCATCACACACGCTAATCTTCAGGATGAAGGCTCGGAGCAGCTGTTCTACGTGAGACAACAGGGAATCTGAACTGGAAGGAGAAAAGGATGGTATCCCATCACACTGCTGGCCCTTCCCACCAGCAGGCAAGCAACCGTGGAAACAGACCTGGGGGTCCAGGGCCCTTCTGAACATGTTGACTTCGGAGGGCTTGGCTACCTATCCTACCAACACAGTTATCTGGAGAGTTTAAAACCAATGCTGAATGGGGCACCTGGGTGGCTCGGTTAAGCATCTGACTTCAGCTCAGGTCAGACTTAGGCTCAGGTCATGATCTCACAGTTTGTGAGTTCGAGCTCTGCGCCGACTGTGCGGAGCCTGCTTGGGATTCTCTCTCCCTCTCTCTCTGCCCCGCCACCACTTGCACTCTCTCTGTCTCAAAATAATAAATAAATAAACTTAAAAAAAAATCAATGCCGAGTCCTGTGCTAAGTCCCATCCCAAACTAAGTCCAAATGGGGCACAGTGAACCCCCATAGGCAGTTCCAATGTGCAGCCAGGTCTAAGAACAAAGACACAGCCCTTTCCCTTCCAGGACGCCAAACCAGGAAGGGAAAGGGCTTGCCCAAGGCTACACAGCAAGTGGAAACAGATAACAGTGCCCTGACCTCACCATGGAACACCAGCAGCTGACCACCCAACACGCTTGCCCAAGGTCAACTTCTGGTTGACCGTGGACTAGATGCTTGACTAGGAAGTCAGAAAACTGGGTCCATGTCCCGGTTCTGCCACCATTTGGGTGACCCTGAGTAGTTCATGTCATCTCTCTGGTCCTTGGTCTATAAAAGGAGGTTGGGACTAGCCATTCAGCACTGCTATGGTTTTCCACGTGTGGACCTCACAGAGGTTACACGAAGACCACTGGGCGGCCAGCCGTGTTAGGATGGCATTCCTTGCCATTCTCCTCTTTACCGAGCTTCCTTGTGGAAGTGGACTTTCAAAGGGGCTCTAAAAGGCAGGAAGAGAGAGCAGTGGCTTGGTGCAGCCAAGTAGGGACCTGAGAACACAGACCCAGCTGAGGAAATCAGGGGCTGCCCTAAAGGGCTGAGTATGGGGCGGCTATTTCTAGAGACCCATACCAGCCAGCCAGCTAGTAGTCTGCGGAGAAGCAGCTTACCTGATGGACAGCAGTGGAGGTTGGGTGATTTCAAAGACGAATTTCTCCACTGGGCGGTGCTCTTTGTCCAAAATCACCACCACCACTTTCTCCACATCATTCTGCAAGGACAGGAATCCTCTGCTGCAGACCCAGGTGCCCTCCCCCCACCCAGCACCACCACCTCCCTGCCCAAGGAAGGATAGGAAGGGCACACTCACAGCCCTTCTCAGCTTCTAGGCTGAGGGTCCCTGAGAGCCCGGGAGGAGGTCTGAGAACTTCAAGTAGGCACCGCCTGACATGAGTGGTACAGACTGAGAGGGGAGAGAGTGCTTGGGCCCCATGGGGGTCACCAGGACATCTCAGAGAGCGGGACAAGGTAGACGGAGGAAGCCCTCTGGGGGGCAAGCCCAGACAGAGGTTGGGGGGGCAGAGAGAGGAACAGATGTGAGAAGAACCCAGAACCCTCTGGGGCAGGCCCCACTCGGCCAACTCCACGAAATGGGGCTCCGGGGCCCAGCACACCCTGAATGTGGCCCCGAGGTCTATCCTTGGGTGGGGGTGGTCTCCAGGGTGCAAGACACAAGCTTTTGGGAATAGAGTCATAGGGACCCCCCTACACAGTCCCAGCATCACCTCGTCCTGGAGCACTGGAGGAGCAGGTTGGGAGTGAAGTAGGCTGGGGAACCTGGCACCCTCACCTTCTCCAGGAGTGGCTTGACACAGTGCAGGGTGTCCTGGATATACTGGTTCAGCTCCGGGTGGCAGGACATCTGCACACAAGCCCATGATGGCTGGTGAGGCCCGAAGCACCACAGGAAAACCACCCAACACCCCTACCTCCAGGAGCCCAGGGAGAGAGGCCAGCAGTTCCCTAGTGCTCCCTACCCAGGAGACCGACTTCCCATCATGGGGCTGAGAACTGCAAGTTATCCCCCCGGAAGGTAGAAGATAAGAATTCAGTCTCGCGGCACCTGGCTGGCTCAGTCGGTTAAGCATCCGACTTCAGCTCAAGTCATGATCTCACAGTTCGTGGGTTCGATCCCCACATCGGGTTCTGTGCTGACAGCTCAGAGCCTGGAGCCTGCTTCAGATTCTGTGTCTCCCTCTCTCTCTGACCCTCCCCTGCTCACACTGCCTCTCTCGCTCTCAAAAATAAATAAATTAAAAAAAAATTCAGTCTCAACGTTAGCGCTTAATATAGCATTGTGGGTTTCTTTTTTTTAAAAATTTTTTTTAATGTTTTTATTTATTTCTAGGAGAGAGAGAGAGAGGGGAGGGTCAGAGAGAGAGGGAGACACAGACTCTGAAACAGGCTCCAGGCTCTGAGCTGGCCGTCAGCACAGAGCCCGACGCGGGGCTCGAACCCACGAACCGTGAGATCATGACCCAAGCGAAAGTTGGACGCTCAACCGACTAAGTCACCCAGGCGCCCCGGCATTGGGGGTTTCTAACGTGAGGTCTGTGGGCTCCTCCAGAGGCAGAGAAGTCCCTAAATTGTGTGTGTATTTGGGCATCCAGGCATTTTCCCCAGAGAAGGGATCCAAAAATTTAATCAATTTTCAAAAATTGAGAATCTGGGACTAAGAGCTATGTGGTCTCAGGTAAATCACTTAACTTCTCTGAGCTTTAATTACTTCATCTGCGGAAGATCTCATAAAGGAAAAGTGATGAGTAGTGAGAATCCCGTACTACACAGTGGGTGCATAGTAAGTGCCTTCTTTTTTCCTTTTCCCCGTATATCCTTCAAGCTTCCACCACCTTCCAGTATTGGGTCATTCATTTATTCTAATATTTACTGAGTGCCTTCTAAGAGGCCAGCCCTTCTAGAAACTGGGGACAGGGTAGCCTTTGTTTACCGCGTTGTCTACCTTTTAACCTAAAACAACCCATACAATGAGGGCAGAGAGCAGGGGTTCCTGAGGTTTACAGGAATCACCTCCCCAAACCAACCACTCACGAATCTCAGGGCTCTTTAAAATACAACCATGCCCCAGGGGCAACTCTAACCCAGGGGTCTGGTCCCTAACTTGAGGCAATGGGAACTCCCAGTTCAGAGGGACGGAAAGAAAAGTCTCTGCAGTTGTGGCTGGGAACTGAAAGGCAAGGCCAGGCCGCTGGGGAGTGAGGGGGCTCAGCCTGAAAGCGGAGGAGAGTTCAAACATCCACCCTCTATCCACCTCGAGGCTCAGGGGTGACCAGAGGTGGGGGCTCACCTGGACAGGCACGTTGTACTTCTTACGCTTCTGGAAGATGCCCACCGGGTAGACCTCGCGCACGTAGAGGATGAGGTGCACGGCCACCTCCAGGAACTCACAGAGCACGTCGGCCACCACTGCGCGGGGGCTGAAGCCGGTGAGCTCGGGAAGCCCGCCGGCCCAGGCCCTCCCTCGCCCCCACCCCCCACCCCGGGTCCGCAGGTCCAGCCTCCCTACCTTGACCAAAGTTGAGGTCCTGTCGCGTGAGTGTGGTCATCCTCACCGCCACCTAGGGGGTGGGGCAGGAGTGGGGGCTGGTTCTAACGGACCGGGCAGCCGCAGGGTGCGCTCGCCTCCACCGCCCCTCCCCTCCGTCTGGAGGGAATCGAGGCAGGACGTCCCCCCTCACACAGAATCAGGGCAGCTAGAAGGGACCTCCCACGCTGGCGTCATAGCTCGGGGACATTAGCTGCGCCCCGATCAGCCTCGGTCTACTGGNTCCCTCTCGGGATCCCAAGGCGGGAGAAGCGGAGACTGCGCGGTACCGCCTCCCTTTGGCTTGGGGTGGGCGCGAAAAAAGACACCTTTGCTCTCCACACCAGATCGCCACGTATTTTGCTCCCCAGGGCATTTGTCTCGCTTTGGGAAGCGTTGGGAGGGAGCGGATGGGTGTTGCTGGTGAGGACCAGGTGGAGGGTACAGCTGGGGACTCGAGACAGCGACATCTACTGCCAACTGCCGAGTCACCATCCCCGGACCTCTGCTGCCCAACCGAAAGCGAATCCGCCGGCTCCGGGGGCGGGGACAGAGGAAAACTGGTTGCACCAGGGACGCCCTCACCCAGAAACTAAATGCAGCCTGGGTTTACCTCCCAAGAAAATAACCCCCCCCTGGGCCCAAGCATCATAGTGGTAGCTGCCCTTTATAGGGATCCAGCCATGTGCCAGACACCGGGCTAAGTGTGCGCGTGGATTATCCCACTAAATCCTCAAGACAATTCCGTAGGACAGTTACTATGATTGTTCCCATTTTACAGACGAGCCAAACGAGGTTCAGAAAGGTGAAGTAACCTTCCTGAATCACACATCTATTGAGGGAGGGGACTTGGGTTGTATTCCCCCACTACATTGTACAGTTCTGGAATCTCCCAGAGACATGGACTCTGGAAGGGCTAAGCGGCCCCCCGGGAGATAATAATATTAATATTAAAATAATCACTAACATGGACTGAACACTTACTCTCTGTCAAGCACTGATTTCTTTAATTCCCTCAGTTCCCTCACTAACCCTAGGAGCTAAGCACCCATTATTTCCAGCCCCACTTTCCAGGTGGCAAACAGGCTCAGATGTTTCCTGATTTGCCCAAATCACACAATTGGAATACAAACCCAGTTCTGGCTTCTAATCTGGCTCCAGGGCTTTGACTTATTTTCAGCCCCTTTCTTTTACAGATGGGAAAACTAGAGTCAGAGACTTTGCAGTAGAGGTATAGGCAACAAATCAGGACCAGAAGCCTGGGGACCTTGACTCTGACCTCTAGGGACACAAGAGCTTGTTAGGAGTCACACCCACCTGTGAGTACACAGATCTAGCCAGGAATGATTATCAATTACAAGTCAGTATTGGAGACCCACACCCTTTTTCACTCCAGACGCCTTCAAACCTGCATTTGCCCACTTCTGATCGGGCAGGGACAAGGAAGAGAATAAGTAACTTGGCTCATTAAGCCAGGAATACCAGCAAAGCATTTCTCAAAGCAATCCTTGGAAATTTGCATCAGAATCCCTGGGGAGCCCATTAAGCTCCTGGAACCCAGGCCTCTCTGACCTACTGAACCAGTCTGAGTGCAAAGCAGCGTATGGGCCCTTTAACAAGCTCCCCAGAGACCCTGATGCCCAAAAAGGTATAGGAATTGCCGCAGTAGTTTGGGCTGCTCCCAAAGAAAGTCTGCATTTCATACCATTTCCACGCTTAACCCAAAGGGATAGACCGTATATTTCAGGAATTGGTGCACCTCGTGGCACATCTGGGGCATAGCAGCCCTTCTCAAGACTTGGCGACCCTGCCCATATCATGCCATGTAGGAGAGGACCTTTGCCACACAGAGCCAGTTAAGCAGCTCACTGGCTCGTAAACAGTGTCCTCTGGTTCCTTGAGATTTAATCATTATGGATACTTTGGCCCTGGAGAAAGTGAGAGTCCTTTGCCCCTCTCTGGAGGTTGTTTAGGCAGCTTGTTCATTGGCGACAAGGAAGTGGCAGTCTTGAGGGCGGGGGGCAATTTCTTGTAAAGGGTTTCTTGGGATTGGATCCTGGGCGGGGAAACTCAGAGTCAAACTACTCCTGTGGGGTGGCCTCCAGGGTACAATGTGAGTGACCTGAAGACTCATGCCAGGTCCCCCGCCTCAGCCCCCTGCCCTGAGAAGACACAGCACAAGACACAGAGCTAAGGAACTTCAGAGAGACCTTGGCACACATACAACCCAACACTTGACATTTTTCAAATGCAGGAAGTGAAGTCCCAAGAGCCTTTGACACCGCGGTACCTGCCTTGTCAACTAGAAACCAATGGACTAAACGCCTACATTTTGGGCTTTGGATTCTGAGTCAGCCACAAGCAGAGGAATACAGACTGGGAGACAGATGAGGAGGGATTCAAACTGATTTGACCCCTCACCCCAAAAAGGCCTCTGTCTCCTCGTTTTCGAAATGAACAGGCTGGACAGATGTCCCCTAAACCTCTGATGGCCTTGGTTTCCACAGGGGCCAAGAAGCTGGAGAGGGGGCAGGGGGCTCTGCGGGAGCTCTACGAAGACTCATCCGTCATTTGTATCCATAGGGCTCTGCGGCATCTGGGTTTCTAGATCTTGAGCCCATCAGCTTGATGGATAGTGTTGGGACCAAGATTACATTACGGGGTTAATTTATTACATTTTTGAACACCCGTTTGCTGGGAGACTGTTTTTCCAAGTTATTTGCATATCTTTCACCATAACGACAATATGTAGGAGGGCATCTGGGAGGAAAGGATGGATGTTTAAGAGGAGAGAGAGCTGATGTGAGAACTGGAGCAGGTCCCTGAGGGCCTGCAATGAGGACAGAAAGAAAATCACTCCCAAGAGACATTTAAATTGAAACTAAGGGAAAGAAAGATGTAAGAAAGTCTTACAAAGACCAGGGCTTGTGTGGGCAAAGGAGGATTCCTGGAGTCCACTGAACAAGCACAGGAGCGAACAGGTAAGACAATAGGCAATGAAGTGTCCAGATCCCTCAGGTGCTGCCAAGGTCCCCCCCCCATAGCCACCAGGATGGTCACATGACAGATCATTCATCCCATCCCTGCCTAAGAGTCCTAAGACACCGAACGGGTTGGGGGGGGGGGGCATAGAGAGTAAGCCACATACAGCCTGGTAACAGACCCACTGGCACCAGGATGCTCAAGGATGCAGCCACTCGGACCACTTTCTGAGCAGAGACTCAGCCTTGTTCATTTTTTGGTCCAGCCCTTCACCCAGTGCCTGGCCCTACCCGGGTTCTCAATGAGTGCAAGTAAATGAATTAATGAAAGAAAGAAGAGATGAAATGATGGCGGCCAGTGGCTCACTGCCATTTGCTTGACTTGAATCCTACTTATTCTGAATGAGAACAAAGACGTCTGATTTTAGTGCTTGAGCTACAGGTGGTGGTGTGCAAAGAGCTGCTTTCACAACTAAAGCAAGAGCCGGGGAAT
>NW_027530007.1:808283-823444 GCF_008692635.1 Crocuta crocuta | reverse complement strand
GCCGCTCACGTCTCTAATGTGCTGTCTTTCCCCACCACGGCTCCTTAACCAGCTGTGAGTCCCTTCCTTCTCTGAAGCTCAGGTTCCTCACCTGTAAAATGGCATCATGGGAGCACCAATTCCATAGGGTTGAAGGGGGAACAAGTGAGATGTTTGTAAAATATAAAGCTCACGGGGGCGCCTACATGGTTCAGTTGGTTAAGCATCTGACTCTTCCTTTCGGCTCAGGTCATGAACTCACAGATTCACGGGTTCAAGCCCTGCATCAGGCTCTGTGCTGGCAGTGCGGAGCCTGCTCGGGATTGTCTCTCTCTCCCTCTGTGTCTACCCCTTTCCCACTTGTGCTGTCTCTGTTTCTCTCAAATTAACTTTAAAAAAATATATATAGGGGTTCCCGGGTGGCTCAGTCAGTTAAGCATCTGACTTCAGCTCAGGTCATGCTCTCGCGGTTTGTGGGTTCGAGGCTCAGGTCATGATCTTGTGGTTCGTGGGTCTGAACACTGCCAGGCTCTGTGCTGACAGCTCAGAGCCCGGAGCCTGGTTCAGATCCTGTGTCTCACACTCTCTCTCTGCGCCTCCCCCACTCATGTTCTGTCTTTCTCCATCTCTCAAAAATGAATAAACATTTAAAAAATTTAAAAAAATATATATATATNCTCCCTCTCTCTCTGACCCTCCCCTGCTCACACTGCCTCTCTCTCTCTCTTTCAGAAATAAATAAAACATTAAAGAAATTTTTAATTAATAAATAAATATTATATATATATATATATAATGTACAATGCCTGGCATATAAATGCACAATTAGTGCTATTATGGCAATGATATTAAGATCTGCACACACTAAGCCTCTAGAACAAACACTTTGCACCAACCACCATGCTTTTCAAAACCCCATCTAAAACATCCTCAACTGCACCCCCCTCCCCAACTCCATTTCCCAAGGCAGTCCCCAAGGTGCCCTAAGGAAGACATGTATCCCCCCTGCCAGAGATGCCTTAAAGATGAGGGGATGTGGCCCTCACTCGGCTTCTCCCCTCCCTCATCTGGCCTTCCCGTGTGAGGCGTGACCTATACAGCTCCCCAGATCCACGGCTGACCTCAGACCCAAGCTAGGGCCCTGACCTTAGGCCAGCAGGGCAGAACCCACACACGCCATTCCCGCCCCAGTGTTTTGCTGACTCCCCAATATTACTGACTCCTTTTTGGTCAGGAGGAGGACCTTACAAATCATCCCTTCTTAAACTTAGAACCTCCACCCATAGACATGGAATGTCTTTCACAATTTCAGGCGTTCCTGAGCCCTTCGAAGTCATCCAGATCACAGGGTAAGAGCCCTTGATCCAGCTCAACTACTACTTAAAAAAAAAAAAGAATTTATTGAGATATATTTCACAAGCCATAAAGTTCACCCTTTAAAATATGCAGTTTACGGGCACCTGGGTGGCTCAGTTGGTCAAGCGTCCGACTGCGGCTCAAGTCATGATCTCACAGTTCATGGGTTCAAGCCCCACGTCTGGCTCTGTGCTGATAGCTCAGAGCCTGGAGCCTGCTTCAGATTCTGTGTCTCCCTTTCTCTCTGCCCTTACCCTGCTCGCACTCTGCCTCTCTCAAAAGTAAATGTTAAAAAATTTTTCTTAATTAAAAAATAATAAAATAAACTAGAATATACAGTTTAGTGGTTTTTAGTGAGTTGTGCGTCATTCACCACCATTTAATTCTAGAACATTTTCATTATTCCAAAAAGAATTACCCCCCCTTCTCCCAGCCTCAGGCATCCACTCGTCTACTTCCTGTCTCTGTGAACATTCCACATACATCATACAACATGTGGCCTTTTACGTCTGGCTTGTTTCACTCGGCATAAAGTTTTCAAGACTCACGCACACTGTGGCATGTAGTGGCACTTCATCCCTTTTATGGCCAAATAATATTCCACTGTATGGATCCAGCACATTGTGTTTATCCATTCATCAGCTGGTGGATATTTGAGTGGTTTCCACTTTGGCCATACAACTCTGGGGACACCGAGGCCCAAAGTCAAGAAAACTAGGATGGGAGAGGAGTCCGGGCCTCTCCTGACATCGGTCTTTCGTCGCTGTGTCACTCTGTGACAACTCAGAGAGCAGCAGGCATGGCAAAAGACTGCCCCACTGGTGAACACAGCCAGAGCAGCAACGTTCAAACCAGACTGTCCGGTGAATGTCTGGCCACGGTTTCATTCCTGAAAAAGGAGAATCATGCCACCCCACACCCCTTCTCCTCCAAGCCACCATCACCTCTTCCCCAACACAGTCCCTGTCTCCCTGGTTGGTCCATGCCCCACTGCAGTCTGCTCCCAACTTTAGGAATTGGAGTGAATTAGTTAAAGCCTAAGTCAGGTCATGTCTCTACTCTGCTCAAAACACAGTCCATCCTGGTGCCCGTCTGGCTGATAACATTACATAACAATAGCAGGTAATTTTTCTAGAGTATTTCCCATGGGGCCAGGATCTTAGGAACATCGAAGTGAATCCTTGAACCCTAAGAGTTAGCGATGATGAGCTCAGAGAGGTTAGGCGATTGCCCGAGGTGACCTGGAAGGGCAGATGAGCCCAGACATCTGGCCTGACCAAAGAACGGAGCTCCTTAAACCTCTGCGCCATAACGGCCACACTCTGGAGGACGAGGAAAACAAGCGAAATGGAAGCCGCCGGGCGAGCTGTGGGCTCCAGGAGAAACTCCCGCTTCGCGCGCTCCCGGTCCCGCCCAAGAGCTCTTTGATCTTTCCAGTGCCTGTGGCCCCCCCCACCCCGCCGTGAGTTATGGGGGCCGCGGGACCCATCACGCAGCATTCCCGGACTCCCAGGGTCTTCGGGACGCGCCTCCCCGCGAGGTGATGGATGAGCCGCCCCTAGGGGCTGGCTTTGTCCCAACTGGGCCGGGCTAGGGAGTATCACCCGGACTTCGGACGGGGCGTGGCGAGAGGAAGACCGTGTGTGTGTGTGTGTGTGTGTGTGTGTGTGTGTGTGTGTGCGCGCGCGCGCGCGCGTGTACAGGGCAGAAGGATTGTATCTCTCCCTTCCCTCCCAGGGTGTGTAGCGGAGGACACACTGGTGCGGCCGTCAAGGCCCGGGATTCACACCTGGTAACGGTTTGAAGACCCCCTGTGCTCCCACAACGAAGAGCGACCTCTCTTAGAACCCCGCCTCCCGCTCCGCGCACTTTGCGAGGCTACAAAGGCTCCGCGGTGCCCCGTCCCGCCTCCCTCGCACCGGGGATTTCTTCCGTCCCATTTGACAGCCAGGGCGGAATAATCCTTTTGGGGACTGGCCGGCCCCCGCCCAGCCAGACGCGGCTGCAGCTGAGCGCTCGGCACAGNGGACAGGTAAGGCATGGCCTTGGCCCGCCCCTGGCCCCGCCCTCCCTCCTCACCTGGTAGCGGGCGCGGACAAAGGTGGGCTACCTGGCGCGCTTCGGGGCAGGGCGCGCGGGGGACTGTGGCTGGAGTGAGGATGCTGCTTTCTTCCCTGGCCTCCTGGCCCTCGGAGCCGTCGGTCCGTGTGTCCGCCGCCTCCGCTCCTCGCCGCGTCCCCGCTGGGCTCCAGGCTCTGCTCCCGGCCCCCGCGTCCGCCCACCTTCCGCCGGACGTTCACTTTTCCACGCTCTGACACCCTGCCTCCTGCGCGCCTTCGCCGCCCTGCCCGGGTCGCGGCTTGCGCCCACTCCCTCCTCCGCACTAGCCCTTCTCCCTCTGGGACCGCGTCTCTCTTTGTCTCTCTGTCTCTGAGTCTCTGGGTGGTCTCCAGGACGCGGGGGTGGACTGGGGAATCCGCCACCATTCGAAGAAGCTTCGAAGACTCCCTGAGCCCCGGACAGAGCTGACAGGCGGGTCCTCCTGCCCCTTTCGAGGCTACCTGGGGGGCTAAGGTGTGTTTCGGGGGGAGGAGGCTCGGGGTGCGCCCCTGCCAGCGCTGCCCGCGGCCGTGCGCCCGGGCAGTTCCGCGCCCTGGCAACCTCGACGGCCCGGCTCAGGCCTCCTTCCTCCACTGGCTTTTTCTCCGTTCGCGCACCGGGGTCTCAGCCGCCTGCGGGGTTTGAGATGTGAGGGCTCTTGGGTTTCCCGCCAAGTCTTCTTGCTTTCCTCCACTGGGGGTTCCCTCGGCCTCCGTCTGGTCTCCTGCCCAGCGCACCTTGCACGCTGCCCTCCTCTCAGCCGGTGGCCCGCAAGAAGTGTCCCGGTGCGGGTTCAGCGCCATCCATCTGGGATCAGGCAGACAGAGGCCCTGGGAGTGATCTTGGACAAAGGAATGCATTTCCCTGAGCCTCAATGCCCCCTTCATAAAATGGGGATCATAGCACCCACCCACAGGGATGTGTGTTGAAACAGTGAAAAAAGCACATCGGATGCCAGCACAGTACACACTTGGTGGCCACGGGGAAGGCGTCACTCCCTAGCTGGGCTGGGGCTGGGGTCTCCACAACAAGGGGGAAACGGATCCCAATTCAAGGCTTAGAGACCCTGCAGAGAAACCTGACTGTGCCCACCCCTCCCCACCCCCGCCCATCGCAGTCACAGTTGCAACCGCCCCCACCCATTACAGGGATCCTGCTGTTGTGGGCATGGGCGCTGTCCCCTCTTCTCGCTCCTCCTCTCTGCTTGTCCTGAAAGCAGTCTTAAAAAATCAGGGTGAAAAGGGTCTCTGCTTCCAAAGTGAGATGAGTGTCGCCGTGTCAGTGTTGCCCACAGCTGGCCATTCATCATGAGGCGTCCATGTGACTCATTCCCAGTTCTGAACCCCTGTCTTGCACGGATTTCTTTTTTAATGGCACTTGCACACAAGCCGTCTCCTTTCCTCTGGGGGCTTTGTCTTGCTGTATCCTGGACCTGCTGTGTAATTGCCCAAACCCTCTTGCCCATCGGATCATCTATGTCCTCATAACACCCCCATGATCACCCCCGGGGTGCAGCAGTGTGGCTCAATGAGGGCCAGTGCAGCAGAGGGAAACCTTCTCCCAGCCAGCAAGTTCTAGGCTCCCCTGGCTAAGTTCCGGTTTTCAGCCATGGCCAGCGCTGGCACCTAGGGACTAGGGACACAGGCAAACCCCATCCAGCCTCCTGTTCATGGTGCCACCTGAGAGGCAGGCCCAGCCTTGGCACCCCAGAGCGCCCTTGCCATCTCTGCCTCCTCGGCAGCCTCTGCGATCCCTCCAAAATTTGCTCAGCGCCTCCTTGCCCCTCACCCGCGTGAAAATGGTGGCACCTTCTCTGCCTTCTTCCTCGCCACCCTTCAACCTACCCCTCTCCCCAGCCCTAAATCCTTCAAATGGCTCCCTGTTGGCACCAAGTTAACAACTCCACCTGCCACGCGAAACACTCTCATCTGCATCTTTGGCTCTTTCCTCCTTCTGAAATGTCTCCTGCCCTGCCCATGTTCAGTCAAAGCCTGTCCTCCCTGCAGGCCAAGGTCAGATGTCCCCTCTTGCGGGAAGCCCTCTGCTTCCCCCCTGCCTCCCTGTCTCTTGTGGTCTGCACTCCCCTGGGCGGGGCTGGGTCTTGTCTATTTGTGGTCCCTGTACACCCAGTGGGTGCTCCCGGAACACCTGTTCTACCGAATGGAACGTTTGGTCAAGGGGATAGGAGTCAACTGAAAATTACAAGCCATAGGTTATGCTTGGGTCCCGTTGGGTCCTGCTGGCCAGGCCAGGGGTAGAGTTGACCCTGGAGTGAAAGACCATAGTTGGGGAGGTCGGAGGGGGAGCCACCTGTTTCTGGGCTCTTCATCTCCCTGGAAGAGGAGGGTGATCCCCGTGCCTGATGATAGAGGGGGAAGTGATTGCCCCCAAGTCCTGCAGAGTGGGTTTGAATTCCCGCTGATGGCTTACTAGCTATGTGACCTGGAGGGAGTTCCTTCACTGGTCTCAGCTCAGCCAGGAATGTGGTAGAACAGGGATGTGCATCCTGGCCTCCCTGATTCTATAGCCTGGGGAGAATGGGAGCGCCCTCCAGAGAGGGATCCGGGCACGTTCCCAAGGGGGGGTTGTTATATGAGCATCCCTATTCTGGCTCCTTCGGGTGACACCTGCCTCTTGTGCTGCTCCAGCCCCTCTGCCTGTCTTCTGTCAGCCCTTCCTCTTGTGTGAGCCATTTGACCAACCGAGTGCAGGCCGTCCCCAGGGAGGACATGGGAGGGTGGCTGAGCCGTTGCCACTAAAGGCAATGCTTCCCTCACCACAGCCAGGCCCCGGCTTTGACAGCTCTCCGTACACCACCCCATGGTCCGGCATCTGGTACAGGTCACTGGATGGGGTGGGGGTCCAAGGGATAAGGCTCCTCCTAGAATCTAGAGCAGTTGAGATGAAGCCATTGTAGACACTACAAGTTCTTAGAGACTCTCTCTGTGCCGGGCTCTGGGTTAAGGCCCCCAGTATGTGCCGTCCTTGAGAATCACAGTGTCTACACCGGTATGGGTCACTGAGGGTAACATGAGGAGTGGTCAGAGACCCCGCCTTTGGAGTCAGACAACCGTGAGATCAAGTCCCAGCCCCACCACTTCCTCTACTGTGGAACCTTGGGCAAAGCCCTCCAAGATTTGTCCCCACGTTGAGTCATTTTTGCCCACTTCAAAAGGCTAAATTAGATAATGCACCTAAGGCTCTAGGCCCAGATTAGTAAATGGCCAATAAATGATACTCAGACAACCTGGGACTGAAGCCCAGAGAGGTTAATTGACTTGCCCAGGGTCACTCAGCTATTAAGCACTGGAGCCAGGATTCATCCCCAGGCTTCTCTGACACCAGGTGTCTTTCTGCCCCACCCTGGCCTGTGCCAGAGCCAACAGCAGGCATTTCGTCACTTGATGATTAAGCGATGGGTCTGACCAAACAGCAAGAGGTGTTAAATGGATCCTGAGATAATGAAGTTTGGGGAATAGAGGGAGCGGAGGGTTGCTTGGCTACCTATAATGTAGGAGGGGGCAGGACTCTGGCTCAGGGCGTGGGCAGGGGACACTGGGAGAGAAGAGCCCNGGGCCCCTGAGGAGTCCCCCAACTCAATACCCCTAAGTAGGTTTTTTGAGGTGTGAGGCCTTGAGGGGTTGTGAATTCCCAAGGCTACTGTCGGGAATGATAAAAGCAGATGGGGCTGCCCCTGTGGTGAAGCCAAACCTCATTTACCAAAACAATAGTCGTCTCCAGGCTGGCCTGGCCTGGCCTGCCCCACCCCACAGGAAACCATCGATCACCCCACTGAGGACTGAGGACGTGGCCACCTGCGCTTGCCCCCTACACACACAGGCACAGATGCACAAACGCTTCTGGGACCAACCCCTCTCCCCACCTCCACCCACCACCCACTCTCTCCTTCCCTTCCCCATAATAACAAGAACTACTGCTTATCCCACCCTTACTGGGTTCTGCTCGCTTTATATACCTTTACCTCTTCTCCTTCTCACAACCCCTGGCGTTTCACAGAAGAAACTGAGGCTCAGAGAGGTTTAGGGACTTGCCCGAGGTCACACAGCTCTTCCCACCTGTTCCACAGGCTCTCCCAGGGCTCACCTTAATGGATTTGGGCCGACACCTGTGTTTGAATCAGTACTAGTTTGTGCCTCAAGTTTTCATTAGACCTCTGGCCTCTCCCCAAGGGTCCGAGGTGGGGACACCTGGAGGGCTGGGACTGTGTCTTTGGCCGCAGATTAGAAGCTCCCTTTAGCAATGGGTATGTTTTCCCCCATGTTATGGGAACTTCCAAGGTCAGAGGTATGTCTCTCCTGTCAGACTGAGAAATCTCTAAGGGCAGCAACTCAATCTACCTCTTTATTTCAGGTTTGTGTATTTTTGAGAGGGTGCACATGAGTGGGGGAGGGGCAGAAAGAGCCAGGGACAGAGGATCTGAAGCAGGCTCTGCGCTGACAGCAGCCAGTCGAGCTGGGCTTGAACTCACGAACTATGAGATCATGACCTGAGTTGAAGTCGGCCCCTCAACCTACTGAGCCCCCCAGGTGCCCCTGAATCTACCTCTTCAGACTCCAGGCTTCCTTGGGGCAGGGGTTGCTTTCCTTGCCTAGACTGAGTGCTCCCTGTGGGCAGGAGTGGTGTCTCCCTTATCCGTCTGGGAGTCCTCCCTAGATCCTAGTCCTCCAAGGCAAGACGTGGATCTCCCCTCTCACACTGGGAGCTCCCTAGGGCCAGGGTTAGTGTTCCCCCACTCGGACTGGCAGTTTCCAGAGCAGAGCCGAACTCTTCCTTCAGACGCGAGCAGGCTCCTTTACAGGACATCCAGGTCCCGCAGCCAGAGGGGCTCAGCCAGTGGTGACCACCTGGTGTCACCCTCCCCTGCTGTCCCCGTTGCAAAGAAGCAGCTGGCGCTTCCCGGCCCCTCACCACTTCCCTTCAAGTCACAGAGTTTTCTGCAAGAAGCTTGGTTGGCTCAAAGGCCTATGGAGGGGTAGGCGGGGCTCTGGCTGTCCTGAGGCCCCTTCCTATTGGACAGGGAGAGGGGTGGGGACTAGCTCAGGACCCGCAAGGCCCCAGTGTGCAACCCCCAGGGCTGGGAGTGGGTAAAAGCTCTTTATATATTAAGGAGCTAATCTCTTGTCTGCTGGATGGATTGCAAAAATAGGAGCCAATGAGCTCCTCTTTGCGGCCTTCTAATCCACGACATTTCCTGGGTTCCTTCCACACCGGAACTCCCCTTACCCCCTACACACAGCAGGAAGAAATACTGGCTTCCTAAATCAGCCTGATAATCCCATTTCACAGACCGGGACATTATGACTCCTGAGGAGTTCTGGTGGTGGAAGTAGCTAGAGGGACAAAGTCTATTTCCAAATTGCCCACCCACCTGCCCCTGCCCCACTCTTATCTACACTAGGCAGGACTGTTTTGATTGAACAAGCAAAATTCCTCATTTTCCAGTCCCAGGGGAGTCAGGTCCCTCTAAAGAAGACAGGAATCTGCTCTCGGGGTGGGGGCAGGAATTCTAAGATCCCCCGCCCCGAAGCTGGAGCTCCAGTTTGGGCAGCCCCACTGTTCTAAGTCAGAAGGAGGGGGGGCGCCTGGGCGGCTCAGTTTGTTGAGTCTGACTTCAGCTCAGGTCATGATCTCACGCTTCCTGAGTTCGAGCCCCTCATCTGGCTCTCTGCTGTCAGCACGGAACCCGCTTTGGATCCTCTGTCTCCTTCTCTCTCTCTGCCCCTCCCCAGCTTGTTCTCTCTCTCTTTCTCAAAATAAATCAACTTTAAAAAAGAGAGAGAGAACTTGCGGGGGATGAGCACGGGATGTTATGTGGAAACCAACTTGACGATAAACTATTTAAAAAAATAAAATAAAAAAGAGAGAGAGACAGGGAAGGAGGGCCTGGGGATGGCCATGCCCATTCTCCACTTCTAGCCATTCCAGAAAGTGTCCAACCTCCTGGGTGACGATGGAGCACCAGAAGGAGGAGTCAGGTCCATTCTAAGTTAGGACATATGGGAACGAAAACCAGAGATAATTCCTGTATTGAACAAAATTCATCCTAAGCACTGCTGAGTTGGGGTTCTAGGCTAGCCAACCCAGGGCTCCCAGGCTCTGGGTGTGAAGGGCTGGGCGTGAGTGAGAGCTCTTTAGACATGAATGAGCTAATCCCTTGACTTCTAGATAGGTTCTAAAAATGTGCACTGCAGAGTTTTAAGCTGTAGAGCCAATCATCAGTTTTGTTCTTTTTTTTTTTTTTTAAGCTTATCTATTTTGAGAGAGCAAGAGCAAGTGGGGGCAGGGGCGGAGAAAGAGGGAGAGAGAGAGAATCCCAAGGAGGCTCCGCACCACCAGCTCAGAGCCCGACTCAGGGATCAAATCCACAAACCGCAAGACCGTGACCAGAGCCAAAGTCACTCTACCAACTGAGCCACGCAGGCGCCCCCAGATCTGTTCTTCTGACCAGAAAACAGAATGTTTTGGTGAAAAGCAGGAGCAGAGACAGAAAGGTAGACTGGGAAGGTGTTCGGGTCACCCAAAAACACGGCAGGGAACATAGCCAGGGTTTTGTGGCAAATGGGCATCCACTCGGAGGCCAGGCCTGCCTGAGGTGGCTGCTCTGAAGAGGGCCATCACCCCCACCCCTCCCCGGGAGCCCGAGGGCTCATCACCGGGGCCTGGGAACTGAGAGAGAGCAAGCCCCAGTGTAAGGGAGTCTGTTCGGAGTGAGTTCAGCATGTCCTTCCCCAGCTGAGTTCTCTCAAGGGAGCAAGATCTCAGAGATGTTTCTTGGCCTCTCAGGGGCCAGAGGTCCCTTCCTGCCCAGGTTTAGAGGTGGGTTGTTGCCTGCACGTTTCTTCTGAGCTGGAGAGGGTTAGGGTATTCCCATGGAAAGGGTCATTTCAAGACCCAAGCTGTGGCCAGAGGAATGGCAGGAATTAGGATGCCTCCCTGTTCAGCCCCCACCTTTCATCCCTTTCTGCAGAACTCTTAAAAGATAGAAGCGCCCCAATCATCCCAAAGAGACTCATGCTGGTCTAGGTGCCCATCCCAGCAGCTCTGTGGGTTAGGGTCTCACTGGTACCCAAGGGTCGGCCACCTTTAGAGAAATAGAGCACAGCAGGGCCCCTCCAAGAGCGAGAGGGAGGGCCAGCCCTGGCATGGGGTTGTCACATATAATCGTGCTTTAGCTTTAAGCATTTACCAATAAGTCCTCTGAATCCATGCGCCTAGCCCCTGGGGGCTTTCTCAGATCCTAGAGGGTATTACCCGTCACCCCTCCCCACAGGGGGATTCCAGTTAGGCAGACAGATGGAGAAGGCTTGACTGTGGATCATAAATTCCCAGGCTCCCTGAGCAGACAAGGCCCTTGAGGCCACCCAACCTGCGGATCCAGTGGTCTTCTTCCCCTACGCCCCCTACCCCAACTTTTTTGGGCAGTGCAAACCCTTTCTCATGAAATCTTATTTCCAATCCCATCACATAAAATCAATAGAGGCAGTGTTTTACGAACAGAGCACCCCCCCACCCCCCACCAATAATCTCTTCCCCGGATCAAAATCCTCTCCATGTTATGCAGGATCAGCTCCAAACCCGACTCTCATCAGCCTCCCGCAGACCTGCCAGACGACCGCCACTGTGACCCCGATGTACAATATTGCCTTAAAGTGAATCAGTGGGAAAAAAGAACTCGTCCTCCATGATATGAAAGCATGCGATAGATGTTGGTTGCATTTGTCTGGGAGAGACTGGGACTCTAACTGGCTTTCGCCGGCCATGTCTAGAATATTCTGGAACGTGTACATAAGTAGTTGCAAATGGCAACAATTCTTCTTTTAATATTGTTTTTCCTTCAAAGTTTGTTTATTTTGAGAGGGGTGGCAGAGGGGCAGAGAGAGAGGGAGAGAGAATCCCAAGCAGGCTCCCCACTTCGCAGAGCTCGAACCCACAGAGTTCATGAGATCATGACCTGAGCCAAGATGGAGAGTCGGATGCTCAACCGACTGAGCCACCCAGGCGCCCCCCCCCAACCGTCTTTCTTTTAAACTGCTCACCTTGAGCCCCTAGAACATTCTTCAGTGACCCAGGAGAAGCCCAAGTTGTGATGGAGCAGCGTTCGTGTTAAAATGTGAGCAGAGAATGTGTCTGCTGTCCTTGCTACAGCTTTTGGAATAGTTTAAAATATATCTCTTTAAAAGAAGTGACGTTAGAATCAAATGTGTAAAGAAGCCCTGAAATATCTCTACCAAATATGGTGGCTCCGATGTATCCTGTTCACACGTGAGGAGGAGACCCACAGTCAGGGAGAGGGGGTTGGTGGGCCAAGTTCTCCCAGTGGGTGGTGTCTGGCGCGCGGCCTGGCCTGAGCTCCCTAATCCTCTGCTCTATCAGAGCATCACTGATATTCCTGGCCCAGGATCCCCATCAGACNCCCCCTCCCCCCTCCAGCCCCAGACCCACCCTGCTGCTGGTGAGCTGACCAGCAAGGCAGGAATATGAGCCCTACAGCTGTCCTGGGGTGCCCGATAGCAGTCTAGCTCCACAGTTGTCTGCCAGGCAGCGGGGGCAGGAGCCCCCCCTAGTCTCCTGGCCCCCAAATGCCAGGCTGTTGGTGGGGGAGGGGCTCAGGAATCACGGTAGACTCCAGGCTCGAATAATTGCCTTCATTTGCATGTGCAGCCTTTGGATGGAGACAGCTCCAGGTCAATTGTCCCCACCTCATAGGGACAGCTTAAGGACATGAGGTAAATTCTTTCCCCTCCGTCCCCAGCTGCCAGTGCCCCATCCCCCTCTTGGGCCTTGACTGCACTCACGGCAATGACAGATTATGAGGGGGAGGCAGGTGACCCCCGAAGAAACTCAGTGCATGGTCAGTGGTGTGCAAGGACCATCTGTGTGTACTGGGTGAGTTGCATCGTCTTGGATGTATGGCTCACCCCCCTTCCCCCTCCAGAGCCTCGGTTTCCTCATTTTAAACATGTGGAGAATGACATGCTGCACAGAGCAGCTGAGCGGGATGCAGGAAGAGGTGGACAAAGTCGTACTTCAGAGCCTGGGCTCCTCCGTTGCCCAGGGAAAGAGCGGCGGCGGCTCCTGCAATTATATTTGCTTTTGTCTTGTTTTGCTTTTAATGAGTCACTTAGATCTGTTATGAGAGGGCCGTCTCTGGGTTGTGGACGCTCTTGAAGTCCCTCGACAACTCTCGTCCAGGGCAGCTCTAGGCTGCTGGGTGGGGGGGACTGAGACCCGGGCCGGGGAACGGCGGACTTTGTGAGCCATCACAGGCAGAACAACCCTCTGAGGCTGATGGGGGTGGGGGATGTGGGGGAGCTGCTGCCCCTTTTTTGCCTGGATGCTTGGCGCTTTGTGATGCAGCCTCCAACTGGCTTCCAGAGTGACAGAAATGGATTGGAGCCCTTCCTCGCTGTGGATCCCTGGTATGACTTCTGTAGCAGCCCACGTTTCCTGAGGCGCTTTGCCAGGCTGGCATCCTGGCTGCTGGGCTGTGCCAAGATCTGCGTATAAATCCTGTGGGCTTGAAGAGAGGGCTCCATGCAGTCATCAGGGCAAAGTGGCGCCAGGATCCCCAGCCCTCACTCCAGCGCTTGTGCTGTCTCTCAAACACACACGCGTGTGCATCACACACACATGCACGCCACCCTGGGAATTTATTTATGATCTGCTAAGGGTCGCTTTGCGCTCAGTCCACTTTCATTCCCATCCATAGTCAGTGCCTGTCATTTGCAGGGTCCTATAGATGTAATAGGAACAAAGAGAAAGAGTGGGACAGAGCCCCCTAGTATTTTTCTGTCTAGTCAGAGTCTTTAAAAATGCCTGCCCCAGCACAAGATGGCGTGTGAGGTCTTCAGGAGCTGGACGAAGCTGTGTGGGGGCGCGGCGGGGAGCATTTGTAACTGACAAGGCTTCCTGGAAGAGAGGACATTTGGGATGGACCCCAGAGGATGGGCAGGATTTGGACAGAGAGAGACGGGGGTGGAGAGGCAAGGTTGTTTCAGGCAGAGGGGACAGCCCAAGCGAGACGAGACGAGAGACCGGAAAGATGGGGTGTGTTTGGGGCCCAGAGAATAGTCTCTGTTGACCGTGAAGGGGAGGAAGTAGAAGTCAAGACTGCAAAGCCAGTCCAGGGCCACATTATACGAGGTCTGGAGTGCCAAGGTAAGGAGTCGCAGTTAATGGGAAGGCAACAGGGAGCCAAGGACAGTTTTGAGCAGGGAAGGATCATGGCCAGAGGAATCTGTCAGCAGCATGAGCTGCTCTGGGGAGGTTAGAGACGGTGCTGATAAGGTCTGGGGAGAAGAATGGCCCCCAGTGGGTGTGTCAATCGGCACTAGGCACTGAAATCGCCTCTTGCTTGCCCCAGGCTGGCTTGTGCATGATTTGTGGGGCGCAAAGGGAGGGAGGGAACAAAGATGGCCCTGAAGTCGGTCGGGGTACCGTACAGACCCACAGCCTTTGGGAGTGTCTTGGCAACAGGACTCCAGTGGCAGCCAGTGAGCTCGTGATGCCTGAGGGCCTGGGGCTGGGCTTCTTCCTGCGGCTCTGCAGAGGAGGGGCTGTCCTCTGAGACAGTGCCCCGGCTGGTCAGCGAGCTCACACCTTGACTCTCAGTCACCGATCTGCTTCCTGTCAAGCGTGCTGGCCCGTGAAGGTGTGCCCACCCCTCCTCCTCTGCCTCCTCTGGCCCCTTTCTGCACTTCTGGAGGGACCGGCCTCACCCCTCCCTATTCCCATCGGGGGAGGGGAAGGTTCCAAAGCTTCCCTGACCGCGAGGGCGTTCTGTGGGCTTCCCCCAGGCTATTGTCCCCTGAGACTGAGGGCTGGGCGGGTGGGGGACAGCACCCCACACCGCCGCCAAGCCTTTCTCAGTCAGAGGCCAACGCCAGCCTGGGGAGTGGCCCGCATCTGCCTCAGGCCTGGAAACAGGGTTTAAGGGGTTCCCCAGAGCAGAACAATACTTGACTGACAGGCCTTTAGAACGGGCCCCTCCTCCCGCCCAGCTGCCTCGGGAGCTGGGAGCACCTCCCCGGCTGCCTGAGCACCAGCCTCCAGCCCTCATTATGGAGAGGCCGGAGGTGAGGCTGATGCGGCAGAATCCTCTCGTGGCGGGTGAGGTGGACAGGAAGGCTGCCCGGGGCTGCAGAGTTTCTCTCTTAGGAGCGGAAGGCTGTGGGACAGGAGTGGTCACGGCTGGCCCCGCCATCCCGGGGTCCCCGCAGCTCCGGAGCGCAGGCGGCTCCCCAGGTGGCAGGGGACAGACTGCCTCTTTCTCTCAGTCGAAGTTCTAGCAGGAGCAGAGCTGAGGGCATCGGAGGCAGAGCCCGGGCCTCCTAGCAGGGGACCGGGGGTGAAAGAAGAGCAGGATAAAGGACCCTGGGGCCAGGCAAGGTGGGAGGACCTGTACCCCCCCCACTTCGGCCCCCCACCCCTCAGAGGGGGTCAGCCCTCCGGCTTCCCTGGCCTGCCTGCNGGGGGGATGCCGGGGAGGGGGTGCGGGCTGCAGGCACTGAGAGCTGCAGGAAGAGATAGATGCTGGGAATTATCACAGGCCCACCAACCTTTTCTCAGCCCCGGGCAATTACACGGCCACAAATCACGAGGAAACGGTCGCGTAAGCACCTCTGCCAGCCTCACGGATACGCAAGAGGCCCAGGGAGGCCATAAAAATTCAATCAGCCTGGCTAACCTGGTGCCGAACTGGTCTG
>NW_027530007.1:774299-808272 GCF_008692635.1 Crocuta crocuta | reverse complement strand
CGGGGTGGGGGCCATGGGGGAGGCGGGGCCACAGGGGGCAGTCGCCAGAGATGCCCGCTGTCCCCAGCCACAGGCCTCAGGAGCCTTGGCTACGTCCAGGGGTCGCTTCCTCCTCCCACAGGGGGGAGAGGGGGAGGGCAGTGCGAGCCCTGAGGAGGCCCCACTTCTGGTGGGGAATGGAGGGTCGTCCTGAGGGTAGGACCGGCCGGCTCACCCCACCCTGCAGGGGACAGAGCCAAGCTTCTTCCCAAGTCCCTCAGTCCCAGCAGAGACAGGGCTGTGCCAGAACCTCCCGCCCCTTCGAGGAAGAGAAAGGAGCAAGGACGGTGACAGCTGGCTTGGGGACAGCCACGAGGGAGGTTCAGAGCACAGACGTGGCCGTTACACGCATGCCACTTACCAGGTGGGACTTAACCTCTCTGGGCCTTAGTGCCTGCTCCAGAACATTCTAGAAGCCGCCTCAGAGGGTTGTTGAAAGGACAAAGCGATATGAATTCCCGCAAAGCTCTGAACCCGATTCCTGCCTCTGGCACGTGCTCAAAGAGGCTGTTCTGTTTGTTCGGATTTAGGCTTGGCGTCAAGCCTCGGGGAGGACGGGCCTATTTCTGAGCGTGGAAGGACCCAGCTCATTCCGGGCGGACTTGCACAGAGGTTTGTGCGGAGAAGGGAATTCTAGACTAATCTGGAACCTGGAGGGTGCTGAAGCCAGTCTAACCAGGACTTCCGGCCGCGGCACCGTGTTCTTCCTGGGCCAGCTGGTCTCCGCGGTGGGGCCGCCCAGTGCTGACTGTAGGGTGTTTAGCAGCATCCCTGACCCCGGCCGTGAGAATGAGCGGCACTGCCCAGCTGTGACGCCCAAAAAGGTCTCCAGGCATTGCCAAATGTCCCCTGGGGGCCGAGTCCTCCTCCATCGCTGCTCAGAGACCCTGGGCTGTAACGATGTGCGTGAGGCGATCTGCGGAAGCCGGGAGGCAGAAGACGTGGAGGGGTGCCGAGCCGTCTGCTCATGGTGCTGCTTCTCTTACAGACCAGAGCTCATGGCTGCGCCCAGCACCCGCATTGGCCCCATGCTGTTCCTCGCCGTCCTGCTGCTCTTGGAGCTGAGCCTGGCAGGCTCCCTGGGACCTGGAACCCCGGCTCGGAACCTTCCTGAGAATCACATCGACCTCCAGGGCCCGGCGCTGTGGATGCCTCAGACCAGCCACCACCGCCGGCGGGGCCTGGGCAAGAAGGAGCGGGGCCCAGGCATGCCTGGCCGGGCCCAGGACGGGGCTGTGGTCACCACCACCAGGCGGGCCTCCAGGCTGTCAGGGGCAGGGGAGCTGCTGCCTGGGCAGAGTCCTGCAGGCCTCCTGGAGGACAAGGACCTGCTCCTGGGGCTGGCGCTGCCCTACCCGGAGAAGGAGAACCCGTCTCCCGGGTCAGAGAGGGTCAAGAAGCGCGGCAGGGAGTTCAAGAGACGCAGGGAAAGGTTGAAACTGCACCGAGGTAGGTAGCCGGAGGTCTGCGAGGGGGTGGGGTCCTGCCGTGGAAGGGAGGGGTGGGGAGATGAGGGAAGGTCATGCTGAATGGCCAAGGGGACTCCAAGGGGGGGGCGGACGCAAGGGAAATGGGGAAGCTTCAATGGTGTGAGGACCCGGGGAGGATGTCCTGCAGCACCAAAGAGGCGGGGAGCCCCCAGAGGCGGGGAGCCCCCAGAGACGGGCAAGGAGTCTCTCAAAAGAGCGATCTGGTACGGGGAGGGAGCTGGGAGAGACCTGGTGCTGGAGCATCGGAATGATCCTCCTAACCCAGGAAGTTCTACCTTGTACCTGACCTAAATCCGCCCTACTCTAAGCCCGGGGTAGAGATAGACTAGTTTGGTCCCCAACTAGGGGACCTAGTCAACACTTAATCAACTCTGAATCCCAAAGCGGGGACTGAGAGCTTGAACTCCGGCACTAGGTCTGCCCAGGTTCGGCTGCGGCTCTGCTACTTACCAGCTGCCTGCCCTGGGCAAGCCACCTTTCTGTGCCTCAGTTTCCCCCTTTGCAAAATGAGGATAATGGCTCCATCTCCTCTGAGTGTGGATTCATAGGGGACTTAGATGCTGAGAATGGCGCCTGGCAAGCGCCAGGTGCTGTGAGCAGCAGCTGTTACTAGCTTATTCTCGATGTGAGAGTCAATTAGTCTCAGTGTGGAGTCACCGTCCCCTGACCCGGGCGCAGAGGACCCAGGGAGAGACGAGGTGTCCTCATCCCTCCTGCCTCTGTCCTGTTCGTCTCTTGGGGTGCTCCCCCACGGCCCTGTTCACCTTCCTTGTTTCTCCCACACCCCCAAGTCCCTGTGAGGGCCCAGCTGCCCCCTGGCCCCAGCCGCCACCTCCTTTGCCCACTTAGTCCCTGAACGAACATGTCCTGAAGCTCCGCCCAGGCAGCACCTCCTGTCTGACCTGGCCCCGAGGCCACCAGGACCGACCAAGTGCCACAAATGTGGGGCAGGTGTTCTCCAAGAGGAGATGGATGGAGGCTTGGCACCCCCACCTCCTGCAACAGCTGGGGCCTCTTCCTTGCTAGGCCTACTGAGCCCCCCCATTCACGGTCAAGAGATCCCTGCCTAGACTCAGCCTCCCACCCTCGGAGGTCATGGTCAGGTTGGGTAGGGGATGCTGGCATCCTCAAGGCCGCACAGGGCGTGAAGTCATCCTGGCTCAGCTCCAGGCCCCAGCTCCATGGGACCCAGGGGACCCTCCTAAGAGAGTCGGTGTGGTGGGTGAGTGGAGGAGGGGATGGTGCTGGAGGTCAGGCCCAGTACTGCCGACCCTCTTACCCGGCCCCAGTTTCCTTGTCTGTAAAATGAATGGAGCGGATTCAATGGTCCCTAAGTCCCCTTTCTACTCTCTGGGGTTTGCTTCTGGGGGGTGGGGTGGCCCCGACTGACCCAATCAAACTTCACTCAGATCTTGCCTGAGAAAAAGAGGCAGGGGTGAGCCCGGGCCCTCAAGCTTCTCTCAGAGCCTCTTTGCTCCTGGCCACCCCCAGTCCTGTACACTCCCCCTCACACTCAACTTACCCCAATGCCCATGGATCTTGGGAGGTGGCATCAGTTGTTAAAAACATTGGCTTCGGGCTCAGATGGACCTGTGTTTGAATCCAGACTCTGTTGTCCCCTTGCTGTGTGTCCTGAGGAGGGTTGCCTAACCTCTCTGTGCTTCAGTTTCCACCTCCACCCCCCCCCCCCCCCCCCCCACACACACACCATAGATGAAACTGAAGGAGCACCATCTCCTAAGAGTTCCTACCTTGGTTAGATGAAATAATGCATGTAAAGCAGGACCCAGCATATAACAGGGGCCTGGCACACAGCAGCTGCTTAATAAACAGATGATTGGGGCACCTGGGTGGCTCAGTCGGTTAGGCATCTGACTTCGGCTCAGGTCATGATCTCACAGTTCATGGGTTCAAGCCCCGCATAAGGCTCTGTGCTGACAGCTAGCTCAGAGTCTGGAGCCTGTTTCAGATTCTGTCTCCCTCTCTCTCTGACCCTCCCCTGCTCACGCTGTCTCTCTCTCTCTCTCTCAGAAATAAATAAAACATTAAAAAAATAATAATAACGGTGATGATTATCACTACATAAGAAGCCCTCGCTTGTACATGATAAGCTGTGGATCTTACCATCTCAACGACCTCTCCCCCACTGCCATGCCTCTTAGCCTCATCACATTGCTCCCCTACTCAAACTTCACCTCTTCCAGGAAGCCCTCTGTGGTTAATCCCACTAGTCCTCATTTGTTGCACTTACACCCCAGGCCACGCCCGCTGACCTGACTTGAACTTGCTGGAACATTGCTTTAGAGAGAGACTCCTTGGGCTGCCTCCTCGCGGCAACACTGCAAGTTCATTGAGGACATTCCCTCCCTCCTCTCTCCCCAGCACCCCAGTCCCCCATTCCCACCTCCCCAGGAAGGTGGGCAACAGGAGTGGTGGCCAAGCCAAAGCCCTGTCCCACAGTCCCTGCTGCCCCCTTGCCTGCAGATGGAAATGTGAGTTTTGCTGTGGGCGGACACAGGGGGGTGAGCAGATAAAGCTCCTGTGTTTCCCGCTCTGTGTCTCAGGCCGAGCCTTGGTCCGAGGTCCCAGCTCCCTGATGAAGAAGGCAGAGCCCCCTGAGGACGAGGCGCTGGACGCCACGATGGAGGAATCCTCCAGCAGCCTAGCCCCCACCATACTCTACCTAACCACCTTCGAGGCAGCACCTGCCACAGAAGAGTCCCTGATCCTGCCTGTCACATCCCTGTGGCCCCAGGTAAGGGGCCCAAGAATAGCCTCAGAGTATATTTAGGGAGACCGAGGCACAGGGGTGGGCGGGCGGTGGTTGAGGCCACCGCGGCTAGAAGGAAAGCAGGTCTCCTGACGCCTGTTCAGCTCAGCTGCAGCCCGGCAGACGCTCTGTCTTCAAAAGGCTGCTGCTGTCCAGGAGAAAGTGGTCCTCAGGTTCACTCCAGGGACAGGCAAGAAAGCAAGTACCTGCTCAGCACGCTGGGTCCGCATGGAAAAGAAGCAGGGACCTCGGGGGAAAATCTAATGTGTACCCAAACGTCCAGGGATTAATAGTAATGATTTTTAAAACCGTGTCTCCACGACACAGAATTAACAAGCATAAGTTAACACTTTGACCCATCTGCTTCAGATCTTCAAAAAGTATATACGGAGAGAGGGCAAGCAGGCAAAGATGGCACACATGCCAACCACCGGTGATTAATGAATGGGCATCCAGGGGTTAATCGCATCGTTCTTGTAATTAACAAGAAGTGCATCCTTCTTGGACCCCTTTTGTGGCTTTGCGTTTTTTCCTAATAAAATCATTTAAGATAATCAAAACAGTATATGTATAGAAGAAAGAAAACTTTTTTTAAATGTTTATTTTTGAGAGAGAAGGAGAGACACAGAGTGTGAGCAGGGGAGGGGCAGAGAGAGAGGGAGACAGAATCCGAAGCAGGCTCCAGGCTCTGAGCTGTCAGCACAGAGCCCAAGGTGGGGCTTGAACTCACGGACTGCAAGATCCTGACCTGAGCCAAAGTCACACACTTAGCCGACTGAGCCACCCAGGCGCCCCAAAGAAATAAAACTGTTTCAGCAGTAGATCGCTCTTATTCCCTTTTGGGTCTTATGCCCCCTTGAGATTCTGATAAAAGCGAGGGACCCTCTCTAAGGAATATATGACTATCCATGCTGTTGAAGGCCCCCTGAAGCCCACTGGTTAAGAACCCAGCCCTAGAAGAAGCCGTTAGTGCCCATGTCCTACTGTGCGCCGATCCGGTCCCCAGACCACTGGCTGGGGCTGCAAGATGAGCTGGGCTGCAGCCTCATGGTGCTAGAGAGAGCCCATGACTTTGCAGAGAGAAGGGGCAGGGAAGTGAGTGGCTGGGCTTCACCCAACTCCCCGACTGCATAGGTGTGGAAACCCCGGGCGGGCACGAATGCTTTCCCGGTCCCTCCCTTGGGGACCCAATGGATAATTCACCTGTCTGCATTGATACCATCCCATGGGGGTGGTGGCTGCAGAGTGACAGAGCTGCTTAGGCAGTCTCTGTGTCCCCAGGGCTAGGATTCCAGGCTGCCCAGCAGGGGACGAACTGGCCTCTAAGGAACCCCTCCTTTACCCCCTGGTTCTGGGGTCCCATATTTCGACCCCCACCTATTGGTAGCTATGGGCTCTCTCCTCTCCATGTCCCTTCTGCAGGCTCCACCCAGGCCTGATGGGGAGGTGATGCCCACACTGGACATGGCTTTGTTCGACTGGACCGATTATGAAGACTTAAAGCCTGAGGTCTGGCCCTCTGCAAGGAAGAAAGGTATGTCCACCCAGCCTTCCACCCCCATGCCTGGGCTCCCTCACCCCCCTCACTGTCGGGTGCGGTAGGGGCCCCAGGGAGCCCAGCCTCACCTACAGGTGTCCAGCATGGGAGGGCGAAGCATCTAAGTTGGAGTTGACACCCAAAATGCAAATCTTGTTCTCAAGTGCTGATCACATGCCAAACATTTTCCTCCACCAACTCATTTGACCCTGAAAAAAAAAAAAAAACCTGTTAGGTTTATCCTGCTATTGAGCCCATTTTAAAGAAGAGAAGACTAAGGCAGAGAGAGAGAGAGAGAGAGAGGTAGAGAGTCCTGTCCACGCCACACTGTATGGGGTTTGGGGGCAGTATGAGCACTCAGTTCTCGGCACCCAGGTGCTGAGTCTCTCTGCTCTGCTTGGCGTCCGCTTCTGACCTCAGATCTTCTTGTTGCCAGAGAAACACCGGGGTAAACTCTCCAGCGACGGTAATGAAACATCACCGGCTGAAGGGGAGCCGTGCGACCATCATCAAGACTGCCTGCCAGGTACTGAACAAGCACCTACCTTCAGGGCGCAGGACTCAGTGCAGNTGACCTGAGCCGAAGTCAGACACTTAACCGACTGAGCCGCCCAGGCGCCCCTGTCATACTTTATTTAATCCTCATAGCAATCCAGAGAAATGGACCCTGTCATCCCCAGTTTTCAGGCAAGGAAATCGAACTTCAGAGAGGGTTATAGTCTCAGCTGAGGTTGCACAGCTAGGAAGTAGCTCAGACCTGAGTCTGTGTGGCTCTTAACCACTGCCCCATGCTGTCTCGAGTCAGGAGAGTACCTTCCTCTTTTTAAAAAAAATTTTTTTTAATGTTTTATTTATTTCTGAGAGAGAGAGAGACAGTGTGAGCAGGGGAGGGTCAGAGAGAGCGGGAAACACAGAACCCGAAGCAGGCTCCAGGCTCTGAGCTGTCAGCACAGAGCCCGACACGGGGCTCGAACCCACGAACTGTGAGATCATGACCTGAGCCGAAGTCGGACGCTTAACCGACTGAGCCACCCAGGCGCCCCAGGAGAGCACCTTCCTCTTAACACCTGTTGGGGCTTAATTCTGTCCTTGTCCTCTTTTGACACAGGTGGGCTGGTGGGGGGGGGGCGTGATGCTGTGACGACATCCTCACCTGTTCAGCAGCTGCGCCCATCAGGAGAGTCTAAAACCAGGGTGCCTGATGTCTGGACGCAAGTCCTAGTCTGTGGGCTCCTGTTGGGTCAATTACATCCCCCTCCGCCCAGCCCCCCACCTGCGAAGCGGCTCCTGACGTGGGGGGCGGGAGGGGGAGGGAAGACCTGTGAACACAAGGACGAGTGGATAGAAACTGGCCCCATGGGGCGCTGCAGAGCAGGCCTGCGGCGGGAGGTGGCCGTCAGCTAAGTGCAGCCCTCATTTCCGCACAGAAAGCGGGAGACCCAAGTGGTCCACTTCTACGGTGCCACGCTTGCGAATCCAGTGGCCAGAATATTCCACAAAGTAGCAAGGAGGCCAGCAATGTGGCTTGTTAAAGGCAGACACCAGCTCCCAGACAAGCCAGTTCCTCCCCGAAACATGGTTTTCACCCTGAGCGCAAAGAAAAGGCTTGATTTGGGGCCGCCTGGATGGCTCCCTAAGAGCTGGCTCGGTGTGTGGTGGGCATCCCCCTGCCTCGGGCTGACGTCGGGGGACCATCCTGCTGCTTCCACGGGGCAGGGGGCGGGGGAGAGGGGCTTCAGTTTTCCCATCTGTCAAAGTGGACGTTGGCAGCCATGAGCCCTGAAGCCCCTCCCAGCTCCACACCCCCCCAGCTGCTCTGCCCCCTCTCTCTGGGAGGCCATCCCTCTCTGGCCTTCGCTCTGCTCATGATCCATCAGTTTCCCATCTGGGGCGGCTGGGGTCTCTGCCACCCGCCCCTGGGGGGCCTGGGCCATGGCATCCTTCGGCGGCCCCAGGAGGGAGACTTGTGCACCAGATGCGCCCTGCCACAGAGATGATGGATCTCCTGTCTAGTGGGACGGCGTGCTGGCCGGTGGGAGGGTCCGGGGCAGCTTGGCTGACCGCGCGCTTGCTGTGTCTGCAGGGAGCTGCTGTGACCTTCGGGAGCACCTCTGCACGCCCCACAACCGCGGCCTCAACAACAAATGCTTCGATGATTGCATGTGTATGGAAGGTGAGCCCGCACTCCTGGGGCGGGGGTCCCCTGGGCTCTGACGCAGGTGGGCAAAGGGGCCTGTGGCCAAGGAGAGAGTAGAAGAATCCCTTGGGAGCTGAAAACGTGAGCAAGAGCAGCTTTGCTCGGTGCCTTCCCAATCTGTGAACTCATTTAGTCTTGATTCCTGGCATCGGTTCTCAGATTTGCTTTTCTCACCTCTTGAAATCCAAGCTGGCGTGATCTCCTATGATCTGGAAGTGGGAGAAGGGTGGAGGGGAGCGCATCTCTTTAAGTAAGATCAAATCTGAGAAGGCTGGTGCTTTCATACCAGAATTCTATCCCTGGGGACGCATTCCAAGTGTGATAACAAGGAGCGGGGGGTGGAATTCCCAGCACTGTCCCAGGGGAGGATGCGCTTGGCTGGCTGGCTGGCTACGTCCCTAACTCTCCCGAGCCCCCACCTGCCCAGGTGTAACCGTCTGGACCCGGCGCTTGTGCTAAGCACTTCACTCACGCTGTCTCCCGTAATCCTCACGACCCTCCGGGGAAGGGAGCTGTCACAGTCCCCATTTCACACACAAACAAACTGAGGCTCAGAGAGGTTAAGTGACTTGCCAGGCTCACACAGCTAGAAAGATAGGGGAATGCTTTTAATTCTGTATTCTGAAAAATGTCCAAGCATATGTATTTGAAATCATTATTACAGCCATTAGCCCCTGGACTAATCACTCTGCTTCAGGATTTACCAACTCACTGCCAGTCTCTGCTCTCTTCCCTCACCCCACCCCCACTCGATTCCCCGTTCTGGTATGATTTTGAAGCAATTCTTGGAAGTTTACAGATATTTCATCTGTGATTATTTCAGTATATCTCTCTAAAAGATAAGTGCTCTTTTAAAAATAAAATACCAAATGTGAACAATAATTACTCGGTATCATTCAATAGCTAATCAGTGTTCCCATGTCCTGAGTGGGAGAATTTGGTCTCAGTCCCTCTATTAACCATCCTGAGATACAAGCCCTGTTTTTACTCAGATGAGCCTCAAAACTTATCTACTGTGATGGGGCACCTGGATGGCTCAGCTGGTTGAGCATCTGACTTCGGCTCAGGTCATGATCTCATGGTTTGTGGGTTCGAGCCCCGCATCAGGCTCTGTGCTGACAGCTCAGAGCCTAGAGCCTGCTTCAGATTCCGTGTATCCCTCTCTCTCTGCCCCTCGCTGGCTCACGTTCTCTCTCTCAAAAATAAATATTAGAAAAATTTTTTAAAAATGATCTGTGAAAGCAATAAAGCTACGTAGGTCTAGTCAGTCAAGAAATATTTTGTTTGCTTTGAAAGAGAGAGAGAGAGAATAAGTAAGGGTGGGACAGAGAGAGAGGGAGAGAGATAATTCCAAGCAGGCTATGAGGAGTCAGTGCAGAGACCAGCACAGGGCTCGATCTCACAAACTATGAGATCATGACCTGAGTCGAGACCAAGAGCCATAAGCTCAATGGATTGAGCCACCCAGGCCCTCAAGTCAAGAAATAGTTGTTGAGTATCAGGTACCCATTCTGGACACTCAAGATTCAGCAGCAAAGAGAGAACCAGCTAAAGGGAACCCATGGATTCCATTCTAATGGGATGAGCAGATACTAAACAAATAAGGAGATAAGATGTCTTAAAGTTTTTCTTTTTAATGTTTATTCATTTTTGGGACAGAGACAGAGTGTGAGCAGGGAGGGGCAGAGAGAGGGAGACACAGAATCCAGAGCAGGCTCCAGGCTCTGAGATGTTAGCACAGAGCCCAACACAGGGCTTGAACTCCTGAATCGTGAGATAGTGACCTGAGCTGAAGTCAGACGCCTAACCAACTGAGCCATCCCGGCGCCCCTGATAAGACATCTTTAGAAAGTAGTAAGGGCTTGGGGCGCCTGGGTGGCTTAGTCGGTTAAGTGTCCGACTTTCGCTTAGGTCATGATCTCGCGGTTCGTGGGTTCAAGCCCCGCGTCGGGTTCTGTGCTGACTGCCAGGTCAGAGCCTGGAGCCTGCTCTGGATTCTGTGTCTCCCTCTCTCTGCCCCTCCCCTGCTCACGCTGTCTCTCTCTCCCTCTCTCCTAGAAATAAATAAAACATTAAAAAAAATTTAAAAAAAGAAAGTAGTAAGGGCTGTAAAGAAAATACCCAGGGTGGTCTGATAAGGCGTCAGAGTTGTTTTAGAAAGGACAGACCAGAGGGGACAGTGGGAACCAGCCACCTGAAGATGGCCGGGGTGGTGAGGGGATGGAGAGAGAACACCCCTGACCCCCTTGTCTCTCTGCGCTCAGGGCTGCGCTGCTATGCCAAATTCCACCGGAACCGCAGGGTCACACGGAGGAAGGGGCGCTGCGTGGAGCCGGACACGGCCAACGGCGACCAGGGATCCTTCATCAACGTCTAGCGGCCCTGCGCGAGGCGCCTCCCCGCCGGCCTGGGGACCGCGCGCCGAGGTTTGGAGAAGCCGGCGATTTGTTTAGAGCTAGCAGTGCGAGATCAAACGGGGACTAGATGATCGAGGGTGCAGGCGCAAGCCCGGGACCCTCAGCCCTGGGACGGGAGCCCTGGGCGAACGGCCCCCGGCCCGGAGCCGCGCTGCGGCACACCTGCGCCCACCTCCCCGCCCCCCGGAGGACCCAAGGCCTTGGCGGCCGCGGGAGACAGGGTGCTCCGCCATGGCAATGTCGACAGTGCCCTCTACTGCCCGATCTCAGCACTGCAACGGAGAGGTTTCTGAGCGCGAAAAGGGAAAACCTCCCAGCGACAGAGCACCCAAGATGATGAGCGCCGAACACCTCTTACGTACCGGCACTGCATTATATCTCTCTTAGGTATCACAGTGACCTTTCAGAGTGGGCATTATCACCGTTTTAGAGGTGAGGAAAACCGAGGCAGAGTTAGTTATGACTTGTCCGGGATCCCAGATCAATGCTCCTCAAACCTCAACCTATGTTAAGAATCCGGTGAGATCTAAAATGCAGATTATGGTTCCGTCGCTTCTGAATTTTTAACAAGCTCCCCGGGACATGCTGCTGCTGGCGGGGACCCCACTGGGAGCACCAGGTCCTAGGGAGTAAATGCCAGAGCCAGGATCCGAACCTGGGCCAGGCCTGCCTGGCTCCCTAGACCCAGCATGTGATTGCTTCTCCACAACCAAGGATTTATTCCGGCTTCTCCGTGGCTTTCGGTGAGAAGGAAGCCTTCCCTGGTAGTTCCTTTCCCTGTGATGAAGTCTACAAACACTGACTGTTCTCTTCCTTCCCTGGGTGAAGGTGTATCATCTTTAAGAACAAAACATGTGTTAAGCTGCCGCTTGCCGGTAAGGCATGATTTGGGGAAGATTGGCCTCTGCCCTCTGGGAGCTGGTATTCTGAGATATGTTGTGTTTCGGGAAAAAGGAGTGCATGTCCCAGGACGTGGGCTTTGATGTTGCCCTGATAGCGTCTTAAGCTTCTGTGGTTCATACCCTTTGCGAATCGAATGCTAATATGAACTCAAGAAATGCACACAACGTGCACGGTGCACCTGTTTTGCATGCTGCCTCAGCGGTTTCCAGGTCTCCCACAGACCATCTCTAGAACCCCCACACCACACTTCTGCAGCAGAGCCTTCTGAGGAGTTGGGGCACCTCTGAGGTCAAGGTGCTGCCTGAAACTACCTGCCCCCCCATAAGCTAGACCCACAGATGCCCACTCAGAACATCTCTCCCAGCAGATCTGGCTCCAGGAGCCACTTAAATCCCTCCCACCCCACCCCCACACACACGGCACCTCTCTCCTGCTCAGCCCTCCAGTCCAGGGCAATCCAGGTTGCAAATGACAAAAGCCTTCCCTGTCCAAATTCCTCGCTGGCCTGGACACTTGCCACAGGAACCACACCCGCGATGCCAGGGCTGTTTACTCCATTGGGAAAATCAGTCAGGGTCAGGGGTCTGGCACCAAGCAGAGCAGACAGATCTAGGAGAAACCAAATATCCTTGCTCATTTCTCCCTTTTCAAGTTCTATGGTCAAGGGGATCGTGGGCGTGGGGGTGGGGCAGGAGAACTGGACGAGATCAAAGCCGGCTCTTTGGAAATCAAATCCACCAGCAGTTTTGTCTAAGACCAGACAACACCCATGCTGTGTGTGCTTCACCTGGGGTGGCTGATCTGAGATTGTGACTGGACCCTAAGGGGGTGGCCGCAGGCAGGAAACACAGCATCGCTTATGTCTGGGAGCTAACAGGATGGCCTGGGGACATCAGCAATGGAAAACACAGAAGGCCCCACGGAACTATCCCTGTCTACTAGGGCACTTCCACGATTAGAAGCCGTTTGTCCTAGCTACCTCCATGTTGTGGTTGCAAAGGTGGTGTGTAGGGGCAAAGCTCCTAACACCAGAGTTAGGGATCCCAGAGCCCCCTCCGTGTTTAACAAACTTCTCTGCCAGAAAGTTCTCCCTTACGCCTATCCTACATTTCTTTTCGCTGGTACAGAAGCCAATTCTCCCTAATCCAGGATTCAGCAAGCTTTTACTGTAAAGGGCGGTTAAATATGTTAGGCTGTGTTCCAATAAAACAATTTATGGACGCTGAGGTTTGAATTTCATATGATTGTCACATGTCACAAACGATTATCCTTCATTTGATTCTTCTAAAACCCATTTATAAATGTAAAAACCTCTCTTAACTTGCAGATTATCCCCAAACAGGTGGTGGGTTGGATTTGGCCCATGGGCCCTAGTTTCCAGGTTCCTGCTGTGGTCCACTGGTCTCAAACTCAGCTTCCCGTTAGAAGAATATGGGGAGCTTTCCAAGGTACTGATGCCCACACCCACCTGCAGAGGTGCTGGTTTCATTGATCTGGGGTGTGTCTGGGCTTCCTCTGGGGTGATCTGCATGTGTCCAAGGCTCCCCCAGACAAGCCTAATGTACATCTGGGCCCAAATTCTGCCCTTGTCCTCTCCACTATGGGAGTGCAGCTGGTAGCAAACAGCCTGCTCCACCTCTCAACCACTTTGGTGACCTTAGGAAAGTTAGTGTGCCCTGATTTCCTCATCTGTAAAATGGGAATCATGACTCTCCCTTCACAGAGATGTTGTGAGAAGTAAACGTAAAATCCTTATAGCATGTTTAGAACAGTGCCAGGCACATAATAAGCCCCCATTGTGGGCTAATTTGTTTTCTAGGATAATTTTAGTAGGTGTTCTGTTCTTTGACGATGATCCATCACATACTCAAGGATCACTTCAAAGTCACCATTCAGGCTCTTTCCCCTGGGGCACTGGGGCCAGGAGGTGCTCCTTTAGAAAAGAGAGGGTGGGGATCTGTGGTCAGAGAAGTTTAGAAACCTGTTCTGGACTCAGCCAGAGGCAGCTATGTGCCGATCCCGGCACTGAGGCAGAGCTGGAAGAGGTGTTAGTGGCATTGCGATACAGGTTCATGAATTTAAGTACAACCCAAGAGAGAGCTGAGCAGGAGGCCAAGTGGAGACCAGTAGCTGCTTGTTGGGTGGCCTACGGCATTCCCCAGAGGTGCCCACGGTTCCCACGGGACTCCTTTCTGGGATTTGTCCAAGAGTGACTTCCCAGCCTGCTGGGAACACGCTGAGGGTCAGAGGACGTGAGGGCCCAGCCTCACAGGGAATGGGACAGCTTCAGTTGACCCTTGAGGAATGACCAGAACAAGTCAACTCCCAAAGCCATAATCCCTTCCAGCACCCAGATGGATCCTTACTCGAAGCCGTATCCAACACACCCAGTAAAATCTAGTGCTGAGGCGGTGGGCCCACAGCTGCCCCGAATGGGGTCTGCTTTGCAGCAGGAGAGTCAGTGAGCAAACATGTAACCTACAAAGAGCATCTCTGTAAGCGAGGAAGGAAAGTGGGTGCTGGGCGGGACACTGGGAAGAGCCGAAAGAGCCAACCGTGTAGGCTCCTGGCTGGAGATGTCACGGGGCTGGTGTCATCACGTCTATGATGACCTTTCCTCTCGTGGGAGACAGCGAGGAGCGTGTGTGTGTGTGTATGTGTGTGTGTGTGTTTGTGTCTGGGAGGGGGGAGGGGAGCAGGAATTGGTTTGCAGAACCAGACACTTTCATTGCAGGGAATGTGTTTTCTGAACCCTAAGTCAGGACAGACAGTCTGATATAGGATCCTCAGCCTACTCTGGGTGCAAGGGGCTCCCTAGTCCCTCCTTGCTCACAGTGTGGTCCTAGACCAGCAGAATGGCCTCACCTGGGAGCCTGCTAGAAGTGTGGGATCCCGGGCCCCACCCCGGGTCTGCGGAACCAAAATCTCTGGCGGTGGAGCACGGCCATCTGGATTTTAACAAGACCCAGGCTGTTCTTGTGCGCGATCGACTTTGAGAGACACAGGTCTGGGATATATAAGGGGAAACAGAAAAGTCGGATGGTCTGGGGCTTGTAGGTAATTCAGGGCATTTACATTCAGGTGTGAGCTGGCAAATCTGAGATCCGGTTTGCCTAGTTAATAACCAGCAAGGACAAACTCCCATGGGCTGGAGCTGGTCTATTTGCAGAGTAGATCAAGTGGAGCGCCTGGGCCTGGGGCCCTCCGTCATTGGGTTTTTTGACTCTTGGGAACTCCCCTGGGGTGCTGTGGTTCCTCTTTAAAATATGGGGGCAGCAGGGGTGGTGCCCTTGTAATCCTGTGATGGTGTGTTGCATGTGCTCTTGTGAGCTGTAAATAAAGAGCTGATGGTTAATTAGCTGCTTTCTTGTCTCTCTCTGCCTCTCCAGGAGATGATCTGTGTGCGCAGGCCAGGAACACGTCCGGGGCATTTGGTGGGGACTATAAGACTAGCATTTCCTCTGCCACATGTTTGAGCATTTGCTCAGAGCTCAGCAGGACACAAGACAGACAGAGTCTCTCTCCTCACCTGGACCTCATCGCGGTCCTTTAACTAGACCTCTTCGTGGGAATTTCATATTTTGACCTCCCTCTGCATTTTCGGGTCAGGGTAGCCAAGGTCCCAAAGAGATCACAAGGCTAGTCACAGCAGGCTGGCCTCATCCAGGGCCTGGGTGGCCACGTGCAGAGAAAAGCAGATGCCAGCTTCAGCAGGGTAGAGAGGGGACCAAAGCGCCACCACCTGAGCCGTCTCCAATGCCATCGTGGGAAAGGGCACACATTGTCCAGGGAGTGGCCTGGCTTAACACCAGGAGCAACGTCCCTTATCTCGGTGGCAGCTCCAGCCAGTGCCGCCCCGCTCCACTGGCCAGGCCCTGCTGGGCCCGGCTGATCATAATACAGAGCAAGGCTGTGTTACTGCTCTCAGTGGTTCTGCATCCTAACGCCAAGCCAGGGTCCAGATCCTCCTGGGGGCTGGGGTAACCACAGACGTGGGATACCTTTTTTTTTAATGTTTATTTTATTATTTTTGAGAAAGAGAGAGAGCGTGAGCTGGGGAGGGGCAGAGAGAGAGAGGCAGACGGAAGATCTGAAGCAGGGCTTGAACCGTGAGATCATGACCTCCACCAAAGTCAGAGGCTTAACTGACTGAGCCACCCAGGCGCCCCGATATGGGATGCTCTTAAGGGCCTGGTATTCCTGTGGGGCTCTCCCGGCCCAGGCACCACTGAGAGACTGGCTTCTGCAGCCAGGATGGGGGAAACACCCTGATCCAGGGTTTCCCACAACACCAGCCTGGGATTCCCAGCAGCAGGGGCCTCTGGGGAGAAAACCCAGGTTTCTGAGCCCCACTTGGGCCTGTGACTTAGAATCTCTAAGGGTGGAGCTTGGGAATCTGCATATTTGATAAGCCCCCTGCCCTAGGTTTGAGAATTGCTTCATCAAACCTTCCCAAGAACTCACTCTACTCCCCATTCAGGCCCCAAGTAGCTGGTGATCCTCTCTCTGGGGCTTGTTCTAGGGAATCAAGCCCCTAAAGTTCCCTTTCATCTGAGCTTCAAAAGTCCTTCCCTTTGCTGGCCCAGCTGCTCAGCTCTGCCATCGTAGTGCAAGGCGGTCACAGACAATACTGCAAATGGATAGACACAAATGCATGAGCATGGCTGTGTTCCAATAAAACTTTATTCATACAGAAGGGCAGGAGGCTGCATCTGCCCATGATCTATAGATCGCCAACCCCTTAACCTATACTGCTAACCCCTGGGTCTGTGGTTGCAGAAAGGTACCCTAGGCTTTTAAAAACCCCTTCTGCCCTGGGATGTCTATTCAAATCCATTTCTACTACCAAGGATCCGAGCGGTACTGAAATAAGGAGTCAAGGTCAGTCGAACTCAAGGTCACAGGGATTTCAGCTCTCTGTTGGCAGCCTGGGTGCTGCCCTCAGGGGATCAGGTAGCTGGACTGGGGGTATATTAGCCAGGTTCTCCGGGGAAACAGAGCCAATAGCATATTTGTATTTATACATCTTTGTGTATTTATATACCTCTTTTCTCTATGTATCTATTTATACAGATTTATTTTAAGGAACTGGCTTACACTATTATAGGGGCCAGCAAGTCTGAAATCCGTAGGGCAGGCCAACCGGCCAGAAACTCAGGCAGGAGTTGATATGATGGTCTTGAGACCACATTTCTTCTTCTCTGAGACCTCAGTCTTTGCTCTTAAGGTCTTCAACTGATTGGGTGAGGCCCACCCACATTATTGAAGGTACCCTCCTTTCCTTGAAGTCAGTTGCTTGTAGATGTTGACCAAATCTGCAAAATGCCTTCACGGCAGCACCTAGATTAGTGTGTGGTGAGGTCCTTGCCTACGACCACTGGCCAGGTTGATGTAGGAACGATTGTCATGGAGGGGCTTTCGGAAGCTCAGCCCTCCAGCTTTGGATCACAGCACCCGGGAGCCATGGCAGAGCTGTCTTTGGTGTGTCCCGAAGTTCTGGGCTCCCCCACTTCTTTGCCAGCTTGAGTGTCAGGTGGCAGCGGTGACCGCCATCTGTCATGTAAGCGGAAACACATGTCCTAGTCTCATGAAATCCTGGCGGGTGGGGGTGGGGGAAGGACGCGTGATGGACACTCGGGTAGGCAAATGGCTAAACAGAGAAGCTCGTTTCTCTCCATCCTCCCCCTCCAGGATGGTGTCTCCTGAAACTCATATATCTGTGCCTGGGCGACTCTGGTGGGACACCCGGGCCCCTTCCCTACTGGTGATGGGCCGGTTTAGCAGGGCAGGCTGGTCAGCTCTGGGCATTGTGGTCCTGAACTCTCTCTCCATGCCCCAGCCCTGACTTGTGGCAGTGCCTGGCACAAAGCAGAAGAGATGTAGAGAAGGAACAATCCGTCCAAACAACTGTGGCCTCCATCTGTGGATCGGTGCTCCCGGCTGGAAGCGCCCCCCTCTTGTGTAGCTAGGTAGTACGAGAGCCCCTTTTTCAGAGCAGGCGAACTCAACGTGGAGAAATAAAGGCCACTTCTCCAAAGTAGTGCAGGTACTTAGTAGATGTATCAGGGACCCCCCCCCCAAGTCTTTCTGACTCCAAAACCTGATTGTGTCCACTGATTTCACATTGCCTCTCAAATGCCACAAGTTTGCCAGGCACCTCCGAGGAGTTGGTCACTCCCACCCGCCCCCACCCAGACCCCAGAGCTGCACGGTGCATCCGGGGTCACCAAGGCTGCTTGCGGGGCCAGCGGGGGACAGGAGTTCTGCCGGGCAGGCCCAGCACTGGGCTGCTAGAACCAAGTGCTGCCTTCTAGAAGGCCCCTTGACGTGGGGGCAGGGGTTGAGATTCCCTCTCAGGGGCTTCCCAACTGGTGGAGCCCATGGAGGAACCCTGCCTGACCCCAGTACCTGCTTCCCTTTTCTTGTCTCTATCCCCGGACCGGTCACAGGCTCCCTTTGCCCTCCAGCAAGGAAGGAGAGACCTCAGAGAGCCTGCCGCAGACCTGGCCCCAAAAGGCATTTGGCTCTGAGCTGGCCCAGCAGAAGGGGGTGAAAGCAGACACCAGGACAAACCCCCATGGCAGATAGGCACCTTGGGGGCCGCGAGGCCCAGGGCCCATAACTGGCCTTGTTTGTGTATCTGAGCAATCAGCAAGGTGCAGCCAGAGCCCTCAAATGCCTTCCTTGAAATTCCACCCCGAGCACGCGGAGAGATGGGAGGGGGCCGGGCGGGGAAAGAGGCGGCAGCCTGAACTGAGGACAGGCCCAGGGCAGGCAGGAGGTGCACGGTGAGAGCCGGGGCACGCGCAACCACGATGGCATAAAGAGGGTTGCCTGAGTCGGGAAGAGGCGAATAAAGAAAATGCCAAGGACCGACAGAGCCGCGGGGAGGGGCGCACCGGCTCTGTCTTGCAACAGCCTCTTAAGCGCACCTTCCCTCTGGCTGTTTAACACAACCTCTGTTTCCTGGAACAGGACGCAATTTCCTTTTCTGCCTTTCCCACGCTCACCAAGCGTTCCACGGAGCGTTCCGCTGTGTTCTCCAATGCCTGACTTGAGCCCACGGGTGTCTGGAGGGGAGGGGTAATATCACTCTGTGTCTCGCGGGGCCTTACCAGGATGGGGCTTACCCGAAGTAATTTTCACAGGCTCCCGATGGTGTGGCAAAGCCATAGGGACGTTAGGAATCATGGGCTTCGTTTTAAGGCCCCAGGGGGAGTCTTCAAGGAGCCTGCCTGGGGCCTACAGAAGTCAGCCATGGATGCTGCCGTAAGTTCGAATTCTGTGTCAATGGGACAAATAATCTGGAATCCGTCCCCCTTTGTTTTGACTAATCACAAAGAACAAATGTGTCCTCTAGAGAGGAGGCCTCTCCCGCCTCCCAGCAAGGTCCAGGCACCTCCAGCAAAGGGAAGTAGCAGAGTCATCCAACCTGGCTCCCTCTGGATACATGCTTCCCCCGGGGCCAGGTCCCTTTCCTGTCTCTGACTAAAAGGTGCTGTGGACACAGTGATTTTTACCGGTGAGTCATAAAGGCATTTGATAGTTTCGGCATCGGCATCCCGGCATCGACCAAAGGCTGGGCTGACGGACGACAGGGAATGAAGCCTGGGAGCCACGCCCACCCCAGTCCTACAGGGTTCCATTCGGTTCCATCAGCTCCTGCCCCGTTTCCTGCTGTCTGTGAGTGGCAGCTGGCCCCCCGGAAAGAGAAGGGAGAGCGCAGCCGTAGATCCACAGGCCAGCACTACCCAACCAGACCTCAGGCCAGGAAACACAGAGCCGGCACGTTACATGGTACACAAGCCCCGGAGGACAGGTCTCCGGATCGAATCCCAGAAGCAGTCTCTGTGCCACCAGGGGCCACGACTCTGCTCCACGCCCTCTCTAATGCGCTTCTTGCAGAGGGCTCTGCGTTGTGACAGGCGCGTGGGACTTTCAGACGGTGTTTCTGGTTATGTTCTCGGCTCTCTTTCTTCCAGTTGGATTTACCCCCTTGGGAAAGGAAGTGGCTGGGCCCCATCACAACGGCCTCCAGGAGGTTCAGAACTGAAGGACAGTCGGAAATCGTCTCAAAACCTTTTCATGTTTGGAGGCTCCTTCGGGCCTCACGCAGCGCCGGGGCTGATCATCGCTGTCCCCGTTGTCTGGATGCAGAAAAAAAATCGGAGGGATCCAGNGCGGGGTGGAAGTTGGGAAGATGGGCAGCAGGCTGAAATGCGGAGGTCTTTGTCCATAGGAAAGAGAGGATGGGTGTCTCCCCCCCAACAAAGGGGTTTTCCCTGGTGCATCTATTCAACAGGCATTTATCGTAGGCCCCGACGTGCTGGGAGACGCCAAAAGATACTTGTGGTTTTCTTCATAGCAGGAGAGCAGTTATTTGCCTGCTGAGCATTTATGAAGTTCCAGGAGCCGTGCCAGGAGGCAGCAAGGCAGGGATCCAAAAACACCCACCTTTACCCAAAGGAGCAAGGGACCATGGGAAAGATATGGCTGTGGCTCTGATGTACATAGGCCTGGACTGAGAACCCAGAGTGGGGGTGGGGAGGAGTGGGGGGGGAGTTCAGACCCAGCCAAGAGTGTCCTTGGCTCCCATGCAGGCTAGAAATCAAATGCGTGCCAGAGAGAGTGAAAGCAGAGTTTAATGAATAGTGTGAGTGACAGAATATAACAGATGGGGATGTCTGGGAGACGCAGAAACGAACGAGAGTGAGTCTCATTGTTGCTTTGGGACTGGGGGTTTATACTGGAAAAGAGTCTGGAGTACGTGCTCCTTTGGGAATCTAGGGTGGGGCCCGATCAAAGAAGAGTTGAGTGACGGGTGAATAGCAGGTGCTATTTTAGAAATCACTGAAGGGAGGGCAGAGTGATGCCAGCATCAGCCGAGGTTTGTTCAGAGTAAATGCCCTGGAAGGTGTTTGGGATCTGGCACCTCTGTGTTCTCAGGCATTCGAGGCCCAGGACAAAACTCAGAGAATGATTAACTTGTCTGTTTCCCCCTAGAAGTGGGAACGTCGCTTCTTTGGCTTATTCAGAGGCAAAGTGTAGAACAGGAGTGAGGGGCACATAGCAGAAAAACAGCAGAGAGAGTCTTGCTATTTTTTTTTTTAATGTTTATTTATTTTTGAGAGAGAGAGCACGAGCAAGGGAGTGGCAGAGAGAGAGGGAGACAGAGGATCTGAGGCAGGCTCTGTGCTGAGAGGAGAGCCTGATGTGGGGCTCGAACTCACAAACCGTGAGATCATGACCTGAGCCGAACTCCGAGGCTTAACCCACTGAGCCAGCCAGGTGCCCCATTTCTTTTTTTCTTTTTAGATGTTTCCTGCATGGTCTGTCCCCTCAATCATTGTGTCCAGGGCTCTGAGAAGCCATCAGAATATACAAGTGGAGACTCTAGACTCTGCTTCATCTTTTAACATCGTGGAAAAGGGCTACATCTCACAGGGCTGAGCCCCTATGGTCCCCTCCGCCACCCGGACAGCGCCCAAGGAGGGTGACCTCCCGGGATACCCACGTTCCAATGCCTCTGACTAAACAGCATCTCCCCTCAAAACATTCTCCAGAGATTTCATTTTGCCCCATCCCAAGTGAATTTGAGGAAAGCCTATTGAAAAACCGGTCATGGCTCAGTCAGTTAATTGTCAGGTTGAGCATCAAAATTCAGCTCAGGTCATCATCTCATAGTTTGTGGGTTCGAGCTCTGCGTCGGGCTCTGTGCTGACAGCTTGGAGCCTGGACCCTGCTTCGGATTCTGTGTCTTCCTCTCTCTCTGCCCTTTCCGTGCTCATGCTCTGTCTTTCAATAATAAATAAACATTAAACAATTAAAAAATTAAAAAAATAAACATTCGAGAAAAGTTTTAATAAGAAAATTAAAACTGAGTCATTATTATTCACTATTTCAGGTTTATCCACTTCATCAGTTCCTCATTCTTCTAGGAGTCTGCAGGTACACATGCACACCTTCGTCTCCAGAATCATGGAAAGGGCTTGTACCTGAGACCAGATCCTTGGACCCCACAGACAGACTTCGAGGGGGTACGCATGCTCTTTTTATATGGCTCCCATGTAAGTTTTGCTAACTGTGACTTGGGTGAAGTCATCCAAACTGTAACAATGCTTCCATTAACCAAGAAGTTTCTACCCTATCCCATGAGGATTAAAGATGTGAGCCTTTCCAAAATGGAGTCCCAGTTGCTTCCCTGGCTTAGTTGTTTGTTTGTTTGTTTGTTTTTTAATGTTTTATTTATTTCTGAGAGACAGAGAGAGAGACAGCATGAGCAGGGGAGGGTCAGAGAGACAGAGAGGGAGACACAGAATCCGAAACAGGCTCCAGGCTCCGAGCCAGCTGTCAGCACAGAGCCCGACGTGGGGCTCAAACCCATAAACCGCGAGATCATGACCTGAGCCAAAGTCGGCCGCCCAACCAACTGAGCCACCCAGGCGCCCCCTGCCTTAGTTGTTTTATCTGTCATTTGCATCACCCATAACCAGTGCCATTGACCTCGTGGCTTCCTGGGTAGAGCCTGACCATGAGTTGCACCCTGAGGACAAGTGGGGAGTTGGGCGGCAGGTCTACCAGATGTCTGATGGGAGGTGGTGCACACGTATTTGTTCAGCTGGTGTTTGTCAGTCCATTCCCTGAATGCCTACTGTGCACCAGGCAAGGGGCTAGGCACTGAGGATGCCACACCCTCCTAGGGCTTACAGTCTAGTTGGGGGGGGAGGGGAGGCAGATAATAAGCAGTAAACAAGTACACTGATAGGGCAATACCTTCAGATACTGATAAGTGCAATGAAGAAGAAAAGATAGGATACCGCAATCACCTTGGAAAACAGCCTGGCAATTTCTTAAAAAGGTAAATATAACCGTCATGAGATCCAGTCATTCTGGTCCTAGATGTTTACCCAAATAGGTGTTCAATAACTCTCCTGACTGAATGAATGAATCTGTGTTTCGCAAGTCTCTCACTGTGCTGAAAGTACTGACAAGACAAAGATAAAACTTGGCTAAGGCACACGGGACTGGTGAGGCACATGACAAATTTAAACTTGAATTCNGGTCTCCTGCCCCCTCCCCCCACGTCCCAGCTGGTGGGGAAGAATGCAGTGTCACTGTGTGGGCCACAGGGACATTCCACAGACCCAGCCTTGTGCTTCATCCGCAGTCTGTCTTCCCNCCCCCACCCCCATGGAGGCAGGGGAAACAAGGGGCTGAACGTCAGGGTCCCAGAGCCAGACCTCCTCAGTCACCGGGCCAGTGTCATGCCCACCAGTAATTTGGATTATCTTTCTAACTTCTCTTAACCTCAATCATCTTACTGTAAGGAAAGCTGAGGACAGCACATATACCATGGGGTCAGTGTGAGCGCTTTTTACATGGTCTGCCTCAAAATAAGGACTTAATAAATGTTAGCCTTAATCCTAGGAGTTGTTTGTTTTTTATTTTTTCCTTCTAATGTGATTTCAGTCTCATAACACCCCTACAGGCTTGGATGAAACATCTCTAGGATCTGAGGTGGATGGGGGCTTTTTCTTAGGAAAAAAATTAATAAATAATAATATAGTGTTATTACCATTTATTGAGGAATTACTCTCTTCTAGGTATCCGATCACAATAATTAACAATAACTAATACTTAATGACAATAGCGGCCACTCCTGATTTAGCGCTTACCATCTGCCAGGCACTATTCTAAATGCTTTTTTGTATTAATTACTAACAGTCCTTTGAGGAAGTTACCATTATTATCTACCTCTTACACATGAAAAAAACCTAAAGCACAGAGAGGCAAAGCAACTTGCCCAAGTTCAAACAGTAAGTGCCAAAGCCTGGATTCAAACACCTGTTCTGTTGTGTGCTAAGTCCTGAAAAATCAAACTAAGCTTAGCCATTTACCAGCTCTCAGTCACGGTGGCAGGTTTGTGCGTCTCTGCCCCCTGGGCTGGAAGACTGTGTCTCCAAACAGGGCATGAAATTAGGCCAGTGGGCCCTGAAGCCTTGCAGAAGTCTCCCTGTAGGTCCGGAGAGAGTGTGTCTTTTTTTTGTTTGTTTGCAGAGAGCGTGCATGTGCGTGCACTCCCGTTAGCAGGGGAGGGGGGAAGAGAGGGAGAGAGAATCCTAAGCAGTGCAGAGTCCCACCTGGGGCTTGATCCCACCAACCTGAGATTATGACCTGAGCCGAAAACAAGAGTCTGACACTTAAAGACTGAGCCCCCCAGGTGCCCCCCAGAGGATGTGTCTCGATGAGCTCTCAGGACCCTCCCATTCCCCGCCCCCCACCGCTAATCCCAGGTGGTTTTGCGGCCCCCCCACGAGGTTTCTCCCTCCTAAACACAAGAACAAGCACTCGGAGGCACCCCAAGGGAACCCTTACCCCAGGTGATTCTAATGGAAGCTGGTGCTCTCCAAATGAACACTTTCTCTGGTTATGGGTGAGGGGTGGGGAGAGGGATAATGTCCCTGTCTGGGGTGGGACAGTCTAAGAGGGTGCCAGGTAAGACGGCCCTTTCCTCAATACTTTCCATTTACAGTTGGGGGGCAGACAGTGTTTAGATAAAACCTTTTTCTTCTCCAGTCTTCTTCCTTCTGGAGACAGATGTGCCTTGTAGATTTTCTGCTGGTTTTCCAGCTGGACTTTCCTAAAGGTTTTGGTATACTGATTCAAGAAGGCCCCAACCAGTATAGTGATAATGACCTGCAGCAGTAATAACAACAGCTCGTATGTATTGCTCACTTACTAAGTGGTAGGCACTGCGCTGGGGACTTTACCTTGACAAAGGCACTATCCTGGATCAGAGCTTCGCTAGGTTCCTCTGAGCTTTCTTCTAGACTAGGCCTGGGCTTCTGTATCCAGCCTGTCCTTGCCGGGAGTGCAGAGCCCCGTTTAGTAAGAATTCTGCAAAGTCGATTTAGTGAGACTCTCCCCACCCTTGATATCTGATCCCCCTCATATCTGATCAAGTTCCCTGTCCCCCACCTTTGATGTCCTGGCCTGCCTTTAGCAAGAATCCCGTTGGGTCAGTTTAGCAAGAATCTCCCTACCCTTGATGTCTCTCCTTGGCATTTTCCATCCACCGACCCCTCCCTCTGCGCCAGGCCTTGCTGTCCTGGGAGGTGAGCTTCCCGATGCTTCCCCCTTGCGATACCCCTATGGCAAGAGTCTTCCTTGCACTCCAGCAAGTGTCAGAATAATTTTTTCATTATCAACATGGGAATGAGTTCATTTAACCTCACAAGGATCCTGTGAGGTAGGTATTGTCAATGTCTCCACTTTGACGCTGGAAAGCAGGGAGGTGAGAAGGTGCGGGCAGGGAAGAGACACCAGCTGTTGGCACCTGGACGTCCCCCCAAAGTCTTCGGCTGCAGATGGTCCCCTCGATCCACCTGTTAGGATACTAACCAGGCGAGATATTCCTCCCTCTGGGAGCCAAATCCCAGCACTGTCCAACCGCCTGCGGGAACTGCCTCGGAGGCGGCCGGAGCTGGAAATCCGGAGGAGGGCTGGAGCCGCCGGACGCCGTCTCCTAGCAACCGGGGGATCACGTGACCCGCCTCACGTGGCCCGGAGCGGAGCTGGAGGTGGAGAGGCCGGAGCGGGCGGGGCGGGGCAAGGCAAGTTTGCGTCCCGAGTTCAGAGCCCAGGAGCCCCCGCGGCCGCGGCGCAGGTGCCCTCCGCCTGGGTCGGGATGGAGCTGCCAACTGTGNGGTAGACCTTTCACCTGCACGCCCAGCAGCGTCCTGCCCGTTTGTTGGTTTAATCGGGTTAAGAAAATCCGAAATTCCCAGACAAGTGCTTTCCCCAAAGTTGATCAGTCCAGCGTCCTTATTTCGTAAGAAACAGGAACTCCAATAGAAGTTACTTAAAGGCAGAAAACCCCAGCCGTGTACACTTAGGAGAACGCGGAGAGCCTCTCTGGGGTGTCTTCATTTCCTGTGGCGTGTCCCCAGCCCCTCAAGATGCCAGCGGCTTCTTCATTTTCTCCCCGCCCACCGCCGGCGGGCTCTGCTTTCAGGCGCTGAGTTTGCGACAGAGGGGCTGGGACCTTTCGGTTTGGGCAGGAAGGTGCGAGCCTTGGGCCAAACCTGCCATTTTGGGTCTGGGTGCCCTCCCCCTTGAGGCTGTATCCAGGAATGGCCTTTTACTCACCAGTGACAAAGCACTTAGCACGCGTGGTGTCCAGCACTGAAGGACTCTCACACACAGAGAACACGACAACGCATAATCGTATGTGGATTGTTAGACGACGTCTGTGTTAGGACTTCACATAGGCTGATTTTCCTTAATCCCGATTCCCTCCCTGAAACTTCCAGCCAAAGAGGCTTGCAGGAAGGCAGCTGCGGTTCCTTGGTGTCCGTATTCCCTGGGTCCCCGGCAGTGTGACTCAGTGCCACACTGCCGGCTGCCTTCTCTCTGATGAGAGATTTGCCTGAAATAATGGTGAGGGTCAGAGCTGCAGGAACTGAGATGGCGGGGATCCCTCCTCGTTCCTGGAGCGGCTGGTTGTTTACTTGATCACAGCCACCTCCCGAGAAAGCCGATATTGTCACCTTTTTACAGACAAACTTCAGCTCAGGTCAGATACGTAACCTGCTGAGGTCCCACAGGGATTCAGTGGCAGAGTCAGGCTTTGAACCAACTGGGGTCAGACTTCAAAGCCATGTCCTTTTTCCTGGCTGCCGGTTAGGGCTGACTTCTGCCTTGCTGGTTTTCATCCGCTGGGAAGGCTTCGTCTCTTTGGGGCTTCCTTTGTTTTTGAGCAACTTTAGGTGCCTGACAGGCCAGATGCACCCACAGGTATGTCCTGGCATTCGGTGTCCCGGAGCGAAATGGCTGGCCCTTCCCCTTGGCTTGGGAACCAGACCCCGTGTTTCCAAAGCTCTCCGCTAAGTAAGTGCTCGGAGGCTCCGAGGGGCCAGGTTTGCCAGGTAACATACAGGACATCCAGTTGAATTTGAATTTCAGATCAACAGTGAGTGATTTTTTAGCCTAAGGGTTAGGCAGCGTTTGGGACATGCTAACACACTGTTTATTAACCAAACTTCAGAATTCACTGGGTGGGGGCGCCTGGGTGGCTTAGTCGGTTGAGCGTCCGACTTTCTCTTAGGTCATGATCTCGCGGTTCGTGGGTTCGAGCCCCGCGTCGGGCTCTGCGCTGACTGCCAGCTCAGAGCCTGGAGCCTGTTTCAGTCTGTGACTCCCTCTCTCTCTGACCCTCCCCTGCTCACGCTGTCTCTCTCTCTCTCTCTCTCCTAGAAAAAAAAAAAAAAAAAAAAGAATTCACTGGGTGTTCCTGTTAAATCTGGCCACCCCATGGAGAGCGGCTGTTGGCTTCTTGCCTAGAGGCATCTAGGTGGGATGTTCTGAGATCGGGACCCCAGGGGAGCTGGGAAAATGCACCCCTGTGGCCCTGCACTCCCTCATTTCATACATTCCTTGGCAACTGGTTGGATGCCTGCTTGTGCCCAGCCTAGCCAGAGTGGTCAGTGGTGACAGGTGAAAGAAACAACTGCCCCAGGCCCTTTACACCAAGGGCAGCCTCTAACTGAGCCCCATCCGCGAGGCAAGCCCTGAGCTGCAGAAATGCCATTGTGACAAGCTTAGAACAGAGTGGACTTGGGTTCCTGAGGGCGTGTGAGTAAAGACTTTGGGAGGAGCCTCCAAGGAGTAGCAGCATTAGGGTTAAAACTTAAGAAGCTGACTTCCTGATGGTAGGAATGAGGCTGGCTGGGTCCTGAGGGCTGACTGTCCGGCAGGCACTGTGTTGTGTCACGTACCTCTCTACCTCCCTGTGCCACTAGATCCATGTGACAACTCTGTGACCCAGGCATTATTGTCTCTACTTTACAGATGAGCAAACAGCAGATCCGAGAGATCAGGTGACTTGCCCGAGGTCACACAGCTTCTGCATCGTGGAGCCAGGATCAGATCCACATACTTGGCTTCATTGCCCAGGCAGTTAGCCACTGTCTGATTCTGAGTCCCCGCTGTGGCGTTCGTGACCCAGGTCCCTCAGTCTCAGCCGCTTTGGGGCGGGGGGGACGGGGGGGTGTCTTACTACCCCATGTAACGGGCTGCCGAATGTTTACACAGGACTAATAGAACTAGGTTGACCTTATAGACAGGTCTGTCTATACCACCTGTCTAGGAATCTCCCCCTCCCCAACCCCATTCCCCACAGGCCCTCTAGTGGCAAACAAGGGGTCTAAGTCATGTTCCCCTTAGCTTTCCCTTCTGCTTAAACCTCATTTCCATCCACCTTTCCCTTGCTCTTCCAGATCCCGACAGTGTAGCCTAGACTTTACTACTTACTAGCTGTGTGACCATGGGCAGGTTTCTCAACCTCTCTGAGTATCAGTTTCCTCACTGTAAAAAGAAGATAAAAATAAACCTGCTTCCAGGGTGGTAAGAGGAGAATCCAGTGGTCTAGGAGTTGGTGACGCATTACATTTTTAGTAGCAGAAAAACTCAGACCGGACAGACTGATTCAGAGAGTTGCATCTGAGCTCTCTTGTTTATAAGTGTTATGGTTTGGGCCTAGGACCTAATCTCTCACTGCCTCAGTTTCTTCATAAGTAAAAGCATTAATGTGCTCCCCCATCCAGTTGCAAGGATGACGTGGGCCAAGTGTTCAGGGCGGTGTAGACACGTGGCAGGCAGGTTCTCGTCAATGACCGGAATTGTGTTATTAATGCTGTTAACGAGATGCCTGTTCGTGGGGGTACTTACGCACGGTTGTGGAGACGTACCGTAACGGACCCTGTCTCTGTGTAGTTGAGGCACCCCGCTGGGACATATGGGGACATAGGTATTGCCTCCATTTCACAGAGAAGGACCCTGGGGCACAGACACAAAGGGACATGGCCCCTGGATCGGAACCCAGGTCTCCAGTCCAGCATCCTCGGGCCCCTGGCTGCCGTGCACTGGCCCTCCCCTCCCCAGTCTTCTGACACATTGGATGCCGTCTGGGGAAGAGCCAGGCAGCCCCTCTGTGCCGAACACTGTGAAAAGTCCAGGAGAATGGGGCGCCTGGGTGGCTCAGTTGGTTAAGCATCCAACTTTAGGTCATGATCTTGTGGTTCATGAGTTCGAGCCCCGCATCGGGCTCTGTGCTGACAGCTCAGAGCCTGGATCCTGCACGGGATTCTGTGTCTCCCTCTCTCTCTGTGCCCCTCCCAAACTTGCACTCTGTCTGTCTGTCTCTCTCAAAAATAATAAACATTAAAAATATTTTAAGAAAAAAAGAAAAATCCAGGAGCTCAGGTCTCTCTCTCCTCTTGCCGAGTCCCCGAGTCCCCCAGTCTCTCAGGCAATACCTGAGAGTCCCTGGTGTCCCCTTCGTTACCAGAAACCTCCCCCAACAGCCGGCAGACAGTTCTTTGTGCTGAGATGAGTCACCCTTCCCTCCTGTGTTGAAGGGCAGGGCCCATTTGGCTCGGTTTCTGGTTGGAGCTCTCCTGGGCTCTAGGCCTGGGTGGGTGTGCCCTCGCATTACAAGGATGGGGAAACTGAGGCTAGTTTTCTGTGGGTTCCTTTTCCCAGGGGCCTAAGAGACATGGTCAAAAGGTGCTAAATTTCTCAAATATTTATAAAACAAAAGTGATGTCACATGGTGGGGACCACACGATGGGGACACGGTACGTCTTTAAGGATCCTCAGTATTTCCAGGTTGCACCCTTTTCTTCCCCAAACAGATGGCACAGCTTTGGACGTTAGGCAGCCGCTCACTGCATATTACAGGTCTTTCCGGCTCCAGGAAAAATCTGTATCTCACAGGTGACACAGGGCGATCACTGGTTTGCCTGCGGATCAACTGGCACCCTGGGTGTCTGTCTCTCATCTTGCCTTAATCCGGCAGAGCTCTGCAGGGCCAGGGGTTCAAGACCTGTTGTGTGAATGCTCTGGACAGAGGGACCAGAGCGCTTGGAAATGAAGACGGTTTCGGAAATAGAAGCCAAGGGTGCGGAAGGCTCGGGTGTTGATTTTCAGGAGGAAGGTGGGGATGTGAGCCGCCTCCCCTGTGCTCTCTTTCTCAGTGTCTTCTCTTAGTCTCAAAGCCGGACACCGGGACCCTGGCAGCTGGTCACGTGCTGTGGCCTTTGAGGCAGGACTTCTCCCTCTTGTGGGTAGGGTTTCCTGTAAAGACAGACCGGGTGGTGGTGGTTGGCTCTTGAGATAAAGCTCAGACTTCTTTCCCACACCTCCCAGGCCCAGCCCTGCCCCCACCCATCCCCTGCAGCTTCCTGTCCATCCTCCGCTCTCCTCTTCTGTCTAGCCGCATTGGCTTCTTTTCGGTTTCCAGAATGTTCCACGCTTCCTTGTGCCACAGAGCCATTGCAGGCGCTATCCCTTCTGCTTGAAAGGTTCTTCTTTGGGGCGCCTGGGTGGCTTAGTCGGTTAAGCGTCCGACTTTCGCTTAGGTCATGATCTCGTGGTTCGTGGGTTCGAGCCCCGCGTCGGGCTCTGTGCTGACTGCCAGCTCAGAGCCTGGAGCCTGTTTCAGAGTCTGTGACTCCCTCTCTCTCTGACCCTCACCTGCTCATGCTGTCTCTCTCTCTCTCCTAGAAATAAATAAAAAAACATTAAAAAAAATTAAAAAAAAAAAAAAGAAAGGTTCTTCTTTGTTCTCTGCCCCTAGTTAATCACCTGCTTAAAAGCCAGTCCCTCAGAGAAGCCTCCTAAGCAGCCCACGGCCCTATCCTACCCCTTATAGAATGAGGCTCCTTTTCCTTTGCTGTCACCCGCCTTCAGGAAGAGGGTTTCGCTGGAGGTGATGATCTGAGCAGCAAGTGTCTCCCACCACATAAAAGTTCTGGAGGGGTCGGGGGCAGCACAGCTCCACAGCTGGCTCTGCTCACCATTGAGTGCTCAGAGTGGGTGCCTAGCAAGTACCGGGGATGTCGGGTTCAAGTATAAACGTCTGAGAAACTTGGTGCCATTAAACCGCATCTCCTAAGCGTCTGGGGAAAAGCCTATGGTGGGGGTGCCGGGGTGGCTTAGTTGGTTAAGCATCTGACTCTTGATTTCAGCTCAGGTCATGACTTCGTGGTTCGTGAGATCCCCCGTTTTCTCACAGTCCCCTACTTTATGCCCCGCGTCAGGCTCTGCACTGACAGCACAGACGCTGCTTGGGATTCTCTCTCTCTGCCCCTCCCCCTCTCAGAATAAATAAACATAAAAAGAAAAAGGAGAGGGCGTCTGGGGGGGCTCAGTCTTAAGCGTTGACTTCAACTCAGGTCATGATCTCACAGCCTGTGAGTTTGAGCCCTGCATACCTGCTGTGCTGACAGCTCAGAGCCTGGAGCCTGCTTTGGATTCTGTGTCTCCGTCTCTCTCTGCTCCTCCTGTGTTCACAGTCTGTTTCTCTGTCTCTCAAAAATAAACATTATTAAAAGAAAGAAAGAAAAACCCATGGCAGACTAAGACTTCTCTGCCTCAGTTTCCCCATCTTTGTAAAGGGAAGAGCACATTCCGCCCAGGCCCTGGCAGTCAGATGACATGGGGCTAATGATCAGGTTTGAATCCACTGAGTGGCTCTGCCACTGACTTACCTTTGAGCCTCAGTTTTCTCACTTATAAATGGCACCTCTGCAGACTGTAAGGATCAAGTACATTCATGTACAGAAAGTACTTAGTATGGGGTCCAACATGTTGGAAGCGCTCAGTAGTAAACAAAGGTAGCTGATTGCGAAGATTCCTTTTTTTTTTAAGTTTTTATTTAAGTAATTTATACGCCCAGTGTGGGGCTCGAACTCACGACCCTGAGACCAAGAGTCAGATCAGGCACCTTGCAAAGATTCCTTCTAGCACCAGCCTTCCATAGTGTATGGACTTGGCCTTCTCAGAGTCTTGGCACCGCCATGAAGCCAGGAGCATTGGTCCTTACAGAACTGTTTTCCGAGTCTGTTGAGCTGCTCTAGGCTGTGGCGCCAGAGCTTTTTTCGTTCACTCACGCTGGGCGCTAGGGGTGAAGGCAGAACATCCCAGCCATCTGCTCCGGATTTCACCTCTACCATGTGCAGAAAGTGTCCACGTCTGTCGAAAGTTCAAATGCCTCCTCTCCACTGAATGCCCGGGTCCCCGCTGCAAAGTTGGGCACGCCAGAGGCAGACTTACAATTGAACTCTAGTTTTACCTCTTGCCATCTATGGAATCCAGATGACTTAGTTTTCCTCGAAGCCTAGTTTTTCCCATCTGTGAAATGGGAATGATCTTTTTTAAAAAAAGATTTTATTTTTTAAGTTATTTTTTTAATGTTTATTTNTTTCCCATCTGTGAAATGGGAATGATCTTTTTTAAAAAAAGATTTTATTTATTTTTTAAGTTATTTTTTTAATGTTTATTTATTTTTGAGAGGGAGAGAGACACATAGTACAAGCAGGGGAGGGGCAGAGAGAGAGGGAGACACAGAACCCGAAGCAGGCTCCAGGCTCTGAGCTGTCAGCACAGAGCCCGATGTGGGGCTCGAACTCATGAACCGCGAGATCATGACCTGAGCCGAAGTCGGATGCTTAATGGACTGAGCTTAATGAGCCACCCAGGCGCCCCAAAAGATTTGGATTTTTTTTAAGGAATCTCTACACCCAGTGTAGGGCTTGAATTCATGACCCCGAGACCAAGAGTCGTCAGTTACCCCAGCGAAGCTAGCCAGGCACCCCAAAATGGGAATGAGCTTAGTGTCTGTTCCAGAGGCTGTTGTGAGGCCCCAAGAAGGTCGTGTAAGGCTTTTGGCACAGAGTACGTGCAGGGTAAATGGTAGCTCTTCTCGAAGGGCTTCTCCCTCCCCAGCCAGGGTTCTTTCTTGCAGGCGGCCACCCCCACTTCCGCCCTTGCTGTCCCCACCCCATGCACTTGGCATCCCCCCTCCCAGTTTGACCCCTGCCAATGACCTTGAGTGACTCCTTCAGGGTCCCCCACCCACTTCTGGGACCCCATTGAAGCTGATTTGAGGCTCCTGTCCCCCCCCACAGGTTCAGTGCCACTCCCTCCTCCCCCTTCTGCCTCCCTATTCCTTTTGGCTCAGAACACCTTTCTCTCCTCCCCTTTGCCCCCTGCGGGTCCCTGCTCACCCCTCAGCCCTCCTCCTTCGGAAGCTCCAGGAAGCTCCAGCTCACAGCCGCCCTGCCTCCCCAAAGCATCTGCTCCCTCCTCCTCCATCTGCTTTCCAAGCAGGGCCCTTTTGGTTACCTGGAGTAGATGCCAGTTCCAGTAAAGGGGGCTGTGATTTTAAGGACCTATGCGGCGATAAGAAGGGTGGAATAGTGGAGAAATCCAGAAAAAAACCAGAGGGATTTTTTTTTTAAATTTCTTTATTTTTGAGAGACAGAGAGACAGAGTGTGAGTGGGAGAGGGGTAGAGAGAGAGGAACACACAGAATCTGAAGCAGCTCCAGGCTCTGAGCTGTCAGCACAGAGCCCAATGTGGGGCTCAAACTCATGGACCATGAGATCGTGACCTGAGCCAAAGTCGGACGCTTAACCCACTGAGCCACCCAGGTGCCCCCAGAGGGATTTTTTTTAGCTGCCTCGCAGAAAAGCCTTTGGTGGCTTCCCTCCGTGCACTTAGGATGAAATGCACGTTCCTTGCCGCCTAGTGCTTTCCCATTCCTGCTGCCCCCAGGGAGTAGGGTGGCCTCCCCTCTTCCTTCTTCACCCCGGCTCATTCATGTTGCTCGTGTTTTTTATCCACAGATATTTGTGAAGCCCTCTTAGGTGCCAGACAGGGGCTTCCTGTGTTTTCTCTCCCCAAAAGCAACCCCCCCACGCCCACACCCCCGCCCCCGCCATATGGCGGTCACATTCATAGATCTTTTCTTTCCCTCTTCCCTGTTTTGTGCTGCAGATGATCCTCCTGGTTCACTGGCTGCTGACAACCTGGTGAGTGACCCAACAGGGCTCCTGGCTCTGTGTCCCCCCGTCTCCTGGGATCTGGGTGCACATATCACCAGGGTCTTGTCCGTGTGTCCCCTGGGTCTCATCCGTGTGTCTCCTGGTCAGTTCCAAAACCAAATAGCACTTCTGTCCAGAACGTCCTCGGCCAGCTCCCCATGTCCCAAGAAAGTGTGAGGGACAGGCAGTTTCCAGAGGAAACTTAGATTCCCTGAGTCATTTTCTCACCTGCAGAATGACAGTATTACTTACTCCTCTCCTTACCTGGTAAGGTCACCAGAAGGTGAAAGCACGACTTTAGAAATGATAATAACTGCTAACATTTATTGAGGTTATCTAGGGGCCAGCCGCTGGGCTGAGCACCTCCTGTGGGTCAGCCCAGTGGCTCAGCAAGTAGATAGATATTCTATGAGCTGAGACACAGGGTGGTCACTTGCTTAGGGGTGGACCCTTCTATCATACTCCTGCCCAGAGACGGCAGACTCAGGATTTAGAGGGACCTGGGCAGGTGCTGGCTCAGCCGTGGTCCAGCCAGGTTACCTTAGGCAAGTGGCCCACCTCTTGGGGCTTTGGTTTCCATCTGTAAAATGGGTATACGACGGCACACTCCTCAGGAGCTGTAGGGAGAGGCGTGGCAGTGCTCATCCCACACTCCCTGGGACCACAAAGGGAGGCTTGAGGATTGCAAGGTTGATTTCCATTATTACCGTCTGATGAAATAGACCGTTGAGCT
>NW_027530007.1:756878-773680 GCF_008692635.1 Crocuta crocuta | reverse complement strand
GTGGGTGGGAGGGGGAGGGTGGTTCTCTGCCAAACCAGGGCTGGAAACGGTTGAGTGTCTGTGTATAGTTTGCAGACTTCAAGGGACACTGCCCACGTAAATGGTGGTGAATAATGCAAACAGTGAAAGTCATGGTTAAAGACTTTGGAAAGCAAGGTCAAACAAAATACAGCTTTCTCAGTCCCACTCCCTAAGATTTGGAGTTGGTCGGTCTGGGCAGGGGCCCCAGCCCTAGCTTCTTAAAACCAAAAAATCGGGTCATCTATTCAAAGACTGTCAAGCCTAGCCACACTCTACACTTAGCTGGTTTGCACGTGTTTGCTGTATGGTACACCTGGGTGTCGTTGACGTTTATGAAGCACCCCACTGTGTGCTGGGGCAGCCGAAGCCAGGTGAATCCGGCTGGTAAGAGCACGGCCTCTGGGGCCACGCTGTCTGAGTTCAAATCCCGGCTCCACCACTTAGAAGCTGTGTGGCCTTGGGCACGTAACTTGCTCTCTCTGTGCCTCACTTCCCTCATCTTTAAAATGAGGATAATGATTTGTGCTTCCTTTCTAGAATTGTGAACATGAATGCACATAAATGAGTTCATTTAAAGCATCTAGAACTGTGCCAGTCACTAGCAGGGACTAATCCTAACATAGTTTCATCAAGTGAACACATTCGTTGGTAGTTGATAACAAAAGCCCAGAACATAAGATAGGGCAGGCATTGCGTTAGAAAGTGACAACGTGGTATTAAAATTAGGCGGTCGGGGAAAGAGTTCAGAGGTAATGATTGGGCTGAGACTAAAGTAACACAACAGGGCCAATTTCAGGGTAGAGGGCACAGCACGGGCTTGGCTGTAAGGGAGTCTGTGTCATGGGCTGGATCCCACAGGCCTCCTTAGGCCGTGGGAAGAGTCTGTATTTTACTGCAAGTGGGGCGGGAAACTGTTGGAGAATTCTTAGCAGAAGAGCAACATCGTTGCCCCTGGAAGGGCAGGAATGGAATTAAAAGAGCAGTGGGCAGAGGCCACGGAGATAAATCCCGGCAGGAGAGGGTGGTGTTTTGGAGTTGGAGGGACGTGGCCGGATTCGGGATCCGTTCAGGATGTAAAGCCAAGGGGATTTGTTTGTGCACAGCTGGGGAGGCCCGGTGGCCTGGGAGACAGTAGCCTCTCATCAGAGGGCCCTGAGGCCTGGGAGCGAGAAGGGGCGGGCATCTACGGGGCAGTCACCTCATGTGACTCCGGTGCTTCTTCCCGCAGGGGCTGCATAGCATTCGGGGGCCCCTATCCCTGGGCCAACTTCACCATCCTGGCCTTGGGCGTGTGGGCCGTTGCTCAGCGGGACTCCATCGATGCCATAAGTCTGGTGAGGTGGGGGAGGAGGGAGGGGAGGGGGAAGCAGCGAGGAGAAGACTGGTTATGGGGTGGGGCTTCAGGGTGGTCCTGGCCCCCGCGGTCTCCCCCTCACCTATCCCAATCCTCTTTCTTCCTTGTGCCCTCATTTTCCATTTTCTTTTCTTTTTTTAACTTATTTTTAAGTTTTATTTATTTTTGAGAGCAAGAGAGACAGCATGAGCCGGAGAGGGGCAGAGAGAGAGGGAGATACAGAATCTGAAACAGGCTCCAGGCTCTGAGCAGTCAGCACAGAGCCTAACTCAGGGCTCGAACTCCCAGACCGCGAGCTCATGACCTGAGCTGGTCAGATGCTTAACCGACTGAGCCACCCAGGTGCCCCCTCCATTTTCTAAAGTCTTGTGAATAAGCCCGCCCAGGCTACCAGCCCGCGTGTGTCTTCACTAGCCTGGCCTATGTCGGTCTGCCTGGCCCAGAGAGCCCCGAGTCTGCTCACTGCTTTCCCTGAGACAGGCACGGGTAGGGTCCCCCTGGGGCTGTGGCTGGGAGACCCATGCAGAGGGGAGCTCTTCTACTTCGTGAGGTCAGAGTGGACACAGCCCTGCTGAACTCTGTCATGGGGAGCTTCCGGACACCCACGACTCCCTAAGGGGCGGTGAGCACTCTGGCACCTGGAGACACATTGGGTGAACTCCTTCCATCTCGGAGGTCTGGAGCCAAGCCTTGTGCCCCATCATGGCCTCAAGGGTAACAGGTGGGGGTTGGGGCTCTGGTGGAGCCACAGCTAGGTCCAGACTGGGTCCCCATGTCCCCACGCCCGGTGCTGCAGTCCTCGGTCAGGCATCTCGTCCACAGGGTCTGCCTGCTTGCTGACGTGTTTTCTAGCAAAGCCTAAGGACACAGAAGGGCACAGACAGAGCTCTGGGCTGGTGTATGGTGGGGGGCGGGGGGGGGACGTAAGGGCATGATATGGTGTCAGTGGTCTCATAAACCCTGGTGGCACGTGGTCACCACGGGCCCTGCGCCTGACCTGTCTTGCAGTTTCTGGGTGGCTTGGCGGCCACCATCTTCCTGGACATCGTCCACATCAGCATCTTCTACCAGCGGACTGGCTTCTCGGACACGGAGCGCTTCGGTGCCGGCATGGCCATCCTCAGCCTGCTCCTCAAGCCGCTGTCCTGCTGCTTCATCTACCACATGTACCGGCAGCGCGGGGGTGAGCTCCTGCTCCATATTGGTGAGGCCACCGCCTGCGGCCTGCTCCCTCACCGTCACCTCCCCGGCCCAGGTGCCGGCAGAGCCGTCCCGTGTCCTGGGACCCTGCCTAGCCTGACCCACAGCCCCTGCCCACGGGAGCCGACCTGGCCCTGGGGCCAAGGGCTCGAGGTGCAAGGAGGGGTGTGGCGTGGACACCGACCCCCAGGCTAGAAGGTATACGAGCTCCGATTTCCGCTGCAGGAGCCCAGTGCTCCCATCCCAGCCTGCTGGGAGCTTTCCCCGGCGTCCGGCTGCGGGCAGAGTGGGGGCGGCGACCAGACCCCCCTCTTAGCCCCAGCACAGATGCAGCTGGGTGCGCCCCCGTTCCGAGGCAGCTCGGGGCGGTGGCAGCTACCCAGCCCCACCCCTAGAGCCCCCCCTCCTCCCGTGTGGGGTGTGGGTGGCCAAGGGAGAAGGCACTGATGGCGTGGGCCGTGGGAGCCTCGGCTGAGCCATGGGTGCTCTCCCTGCCGACATGGCTGTCACCCCCGCCTGGGCCACCGCTGCCCCTGCAACACCGTCTTTGAGCTGTACCCCTTCTCACAGTGGCCAGGCCATTTTCCTGTTCTCTCCAGCATCTCATCTCCTTTCTCTCTCTCAGACAGGTGGGGAGAGGGTGAGGGGTGATCTTGTACTGTTTTCTCCTAAGAAGAAAGGCCCAGAGGGACCCCTGACGCGCCCAGGGGCCTGTGGCCTCCNGGTGGGGGTGGGGGTTGGGGGAAGAAAATAACATTCCTTCCATTGGACAGAAGAGGGAGCTGGCACGGCCACCATCCTCGGGATTTGCTCCGGATCAGGGGACAAATGTGCAGGGCAGGGATGGGAGTGAGGCCACGGGCACCTAGAGCCCTGCCACCTACCAGCACCCCCAGCCCAGCGCTCTGGGCTCTACGGCTCTGCCAGCCCTGGGCCTCTGGATACAGTAACACGGTGTCCGCTGTGCCTCGGAGAGGAGCCTGTGGGCCCAGGGCCGGGCACCCTCTGCTCAGGTTGCTAAGCGCGCACTGCTCGGGAAAGGGCAGAGCGCAGTGGCCCAGAGTGCTGGCTTTGGGCTCGTGCTGCCTTGGCTTGACTCTCAGTGTCCCCAGCTTCAAGCTCCCTGCTTGTGGGCACGTCACCTCATCTCTCTGACCCCCAGTTGCCCCATCTGTAAAATGGAGGCAACAAAATGCCTGCTGTGTGGGGTTATGGGAGGATTGGCTGCACACGTGCTGAAAGCGCAGGGGGCAGTGCTGCCACCATCACCCTTCCTGGCGGGTGTGGGTGCGTCTTGGTTTGGACTCAGTAGAATGTCTCNCCACCAGGTGTCCTTGGACCATCACAGGAGCGCAGCGACTACCAGACGATTGACTCACCAGAGGCGCCCGCAGACCCTTTTGGAGGCTTGGAGGGCAGGGGTCACGGCCCGCAAGGGTACTGAAGCCTGGGGGGCCCAGTGTAACAGACCGCGGAGGCGGCTCGGCCTGCACCGCCTTCCTTGTGCCTTGGATGGTGTTCTAGAGACGTTTCTGACCCCCCTCCCCCCGAACTGTGTTCTCCTGTTCCTCATCATCGGGGTTGCCTGAATCAGGCGCCCTGAGTGCCCAGGAGCCCCATGCATACCCGTCCCAGACTCCCTGAGGCCTCCTCTCCCCGAGGCTGGGAACCGTGGTCTCTTTCCTCACCGGCTCGTGCAGCCCCAGGCCGAGCCACGCCTGAGCCAGGCCTGGCCCGCAGTTTGTTCATCCCACTGTCAGAAGCTCCTAGAGCTGTGGGTCGTGCTCAGCCCTCAGCCCCGGGAGCGGTGCGGCGTGGGAGTGAGGTCCCTGCACTGCTCACTGCCTGGTAACTCGGTGCTTGGGGACCTTGGGGCCGGAGGCAGGAGGCGTGGGCAGCACCCAAGACCCTCCCCAGCCTCCAGCTGCCCTTCCCAGAGCCGTGGCATTAAAGTTTGGGGAATCTGTAGCTGGATGTGTTTCGAGCCACGTTTAATCTCCCAGCCAGGCTGGGTCCTGGACCTGTCATTCCTGAGAAGATGTGTCCTTTGAATCCCCTGGGAACCGGGGCTTAGCTGCCCGTTCTGCTGTGGCAGCAGCAAGCCTGGGCTCACGACCAGCCAGGCCTGCTGTGCACCCAGCTTTGGCCTAGCCGAGGCCCGGGCGGAGGAGGGCCCTTTTCGGTGTGGCAGACGGGCATCCGTGTCTCTGAATCAGATGACTCGGGTATCGGTTTGAATCCCTCTCTGCCACTTCCTGGCTGTGTGCCTTTGGGCAACTTAACGTCTCTGACCTCAGCGTCTTCTGGAAAAGGGTAAGTGGCCGCCCGGAGGGAGATGCTACAGGAAGCAGTGCCTGGCCCTTGGAAAGCTCCCGAGTGATGGCAGCATTGGTGGGTTGCTGTGAGCCTGTGACGATGTTGGGTCAGTAGGTGAAGGGTGACATCTCCCCGGCAGACCCCCGTCTTTTGGTGTCAGGGCTGACCGGGACCAACACGTGTCCAGAAGCCCCAAGCGCCCCGTGGCCAGGGTCCCACTCCACTCTGACTGGACTGAGTGGCGATTTCTGGGCCTCACGTGCCTGGGCCTCCCTGGGCCATCCTGGCTTGTCCCCGGCACCAAGAGATCAGGGCCTAGTGCACAACCCCACCATCCTCCTGTGTCCATCTGTCCAGAGGGGCTCAGTGCCTGCTGCTGCTAAGCAAGGGCCTGGGGCTGCAGGGCTGAACCCTGGTGCCTGCTCGCAGGAAACAGACATTAGGGGTCCGCTGTCAGGAGGCAAGAGCCCCCCGAAGGGAACATTCCCACTGGGAATGAGCTTGTGCTCTGGACCAAGGGACGGTGAGCGGCTGCAGCCATAGGAAAACTGGGAATAGCTTCACTGTCAGAAGGGGACAGATCGATAATCCAGGGTACATTCATTCTGTGGATATGGTTCAGCAGTTCGAATGAATAAATATTTCTTTTTTTCTTTTTAAGTTTATGTATTTTGTGAGAGTGCAAGCAGGGGAGGGGCAGAGAGAGAGAATCACAAGCAGGCTCCTTGCTGTCAGTGCAGAGCCCATCATGGGTCTCAATCTCACAAACTGCAAGATCATGACCTGAGCCAAAATCAAGAGTCGGATGCTGCTTTGGATTCTGTGTCTCCCTCTCTCTGCCCCTCCCCTACTCACAATCTCTCTCTCATAAATAAATATTAAAAGATTGTTTAAAAAAAAGGAGTCGGACGTTCAACCAACTGAGCCACCCAGGCGCCCCGGACCTATTTCTATGGACCTTGGTCGCCCCGTTGTGAGCAAAACAGATTGCAGACGGCGTGTGCAATATGAAAGTGTTAGCATGCATTTAAAAACCTCCAAGCAACACTGTATGTTGTTCATGAGGGTACATGTGGTGAAGTATAAAGCGTAGACTAAAAGGAAGCACCCCTCAAGTTCATGGTTGAGGCAGCCTTAGGTTGGAGAGGGGCGTGGCCTTCGAGGATTGGGACTAAAACCCAAGTTCCAATTCTCCTGTTTCTCCCCGTTCCTGGCACATGGCTGGCTTGCACTGGGCATGCTCCGTTGTGTATGTTGCAAATAGGTCAGGTTTCCGAAGGGAATGAAAAGGTGAGGCGGATGCAGTGGGGGTGAGGGGGACAGCTGAGAGAGCCTGTGTCAGGCAGAGGGGATAGTATATTCAGAGGCCCCTCAAGTCTGAGCGGATCTTTACAGGGGGCAGAGGAAGGCTCCTCTCTTAGGTGGGGGTCCCCAGAAGTGGACCCTGAATGCAGTGTGTGACTTGGTGCAAAGCGAGGGTGCAAACCAGGGGCTGCTCTGAGGGTGGGGGACAGGGACTTAAACTTCCAGGCTACTCGATTCCTGACCATGCGGGCCAAGTGGCCCCAGGAGCCGGAGGAACATCCTGCAAGAGGGGAGCCATCAGAGGTCCAGAGGCAGTGAGGGCCACCAGCGGGTGCTGCCTTTCCACGCAGCATGTCTCAAAACTGATATTCTAACATCCGTTCAACAGGAGCCTATGGGGACTGGGAGTCTTCTAGAGGCTGGGGACACCAGAATCAGAAAGAAAAAAACGCTCAAGCGCCAGGAGATTGCATTTGGCAGGAGGTGCAGGAGGGGAACAGCTCATAGGAAGGCTTGAGTAGGTGTGTGCCTGCCCAGCCTTTCTGGACACGGTCAGGAGGCCAAGGGGCTGGAGCCAAGGGACGGATGAAGGAATGATGTCAGAAAGGCAGCAGGGAGCAGCTGGCAAAGGGTTAGTAGGTCATTTTAAGGACTTCAGCTTTTTTTTTTTTTTTTAATGTTTATTTTGGAGAGAGAAGGGGGGGGGTGGGCAGGGAGAGAGGGAGACAGAATCTGAAGCAGGTTCCAGGCTCTGAGCTGTCAGCACAGAGCCCGATGCGGGGCTCGAACCCACAAACCGCGAGTTTATGAACTGAGCCGAAGTCGGACACTTAACTGACTGAGCCACCCAGGCGCCCTGGACTTTGGCTTTTTCTGAGTGAGACGGAGGCCGCTGGAGGGCTTTGGGCAGAACGGGACACAATCTGACTTACACTCTAAAAGGACAACGTTGGTGGCTTGGACTGGGAGGTAGTGGTGGGGGTGGTGACAAGTGGCCACGCTGAGCAGCACACCACGCACCAGTTATCAGTTCCGGGGGAGGACACCAGACCGCTCTGGCCGCTGCATCCTGTGATCAGAGGCACCACACAAAGCGACGCGGTCAAGCGGTGCACGGAGCACGCTTCACTCATGCCGGGAAGAGGCAGCAAGATCAGCCTGGGTGGTGGGTCTCAGTCCCCCGTGGCCAGTGGGCCTCTGCCAGTAACCAACGCGGGACAAGTGGCTCACCCTCCCCACCCCCCCCTGCCATGGTGGCAGGACGCTCCCCTCCCTGAGAGGTCAGATGTAGCAGTGGACTTGGCCGGGCGCCCTACGGCACACATGCTTAAGCAGAACAAAAGCGCAAACCTTGGGCCTGAAAGAGGGAGAGATATTCCCACATTCGGTGACAAGGTCAGCACAGGCTGCATGGGCTCTTTATTTCTTGGTAAGGAAGTGTTCTAGCCTCAAGGTCCACTGTTAATCGGGCACATGGGGTCGAAAGAGCATGCAAGGGGCGCCCGGGTGGAGTCGGCTGAGCACCGGACCTCAGCTCAGCTCATGGTCTCGTGGTTCGTGGGTTCAAGTCCCGCGTCGGACTCTGTGCTGACAGCTCGGAGCCTGGAACTTGCTTCCGAATCTATGTCTCCCTTTCTCTCTCTCTCTCTCAAAAGTAAAATAAACATTAAAAAAAAAACTAAAATAAAAAAGAGAGCATGCAAGAGACTGCCTTTCCCCACAGGGCAGCTCAGGGGTATGTTTTGAAGGCAGAGCAGCGGGATTCACCGGACAGAAGAGAGAAAGCAGAGTCCACGATTGCACGGTTTGGGGCCTGAGCAGCTTGGGGCTAGAGCTGCCACTGACCGGGAAGGGGGGTGGCAGGAAGGTCAGGTTCGGGGAAAGGCCAGACAGGCCACACTGAGGAAATGGGGCTTCCAACCAGATCTTCTCACCACCGTGTTCTTTCAAGAAGACGGCCTTCTGTGGAGACTTGGAAATACTCTGTATTTTAGTCTCTAGTGTCTGCCGTTCTAGAAACTGTCCATCCCAGGAAGCAGATTCCTTCCACCTCTGGTCTCCAGCTGGTGAGGGCTGAAGCCGCTTGTCTAGTCCCCAAATCCTGGTATTTCTTGTTTACCCAAAGCTGAACCTTCCAGATGAGGGAGCCAGAGACAAGCCCTCCTTGTCCCTGGTGAAATCACGGTCCGCTCCTATTGGCCAAAACTAGACCAGAGACCGCCATACGTGCAGGGGCCCCTGCCTTAGGCCGATCTGACGAGTCTCCAGAACAGCCTGCAAGTTCCAACTCTCCCAGGCTCCCTCCCAAACAGCCCTAGAGCCAGCAAGCCTTGGTCCAATCCCTACTGCACCCCGTGACTGGCTGTCTCCTAACCTCATGGTGACTCGGTTTCCTCATCTGAAAAGTTGGGTAATAACAGTGCCTGACTCAGGGATTAGTGAGGTCTGAAAATGTGTCACATCATTACGTGTGTTACCAGGTTAACTATTCAGAGAAAGGGAGGGAGTGACCGGTGTACGTGAGGAAAGAGTTTCCCTCAACCCTCGTAGGGTCACTGGCTGGGTCTGAGAAGTGAGCTGACAAGATTAACCGGAGAAAAGCGAGTCCATTTTATAGAACATTTACGCGTCTGTGAGAACCTTCACAAGAGAAGGAAGGCCTGAAGAAGTGACGAGAGCAGGATGCTTTTACACGTTTCACACACAGAAATAAATGTGTGAGCGGGGCGCCGGGGTGGCTCGGTTGAGTGGCCTCGGCTCAGGTCATGATCTCGAGGTTCGTGAGTTCGAGCCTCACATCGGTGGGTGGGTAGTGGGGGTCTCCAGCACAGAGCCTGCTTTGGATCCTCTGTCTCCTTTTCTCTCTGCCCCTCCCCCACCTCAAAAATAAATATACACTTTTAAAAAATAAAAGAAGCAAATGTGCGAAGAACTGACAGGACAAAGGGGTTGGGCTGGGGTAGTGAACGGTGAAGTATCCAGGAAGATACTTCTTCAAGGGTTCATTGAACAAGGTTGGTTTATACAGGTTTCTTGGTCATACATTTCCTGTTTCTGGTGATAAGAATGTCTTCTCTCCTCCCGGTATGAGATTTAGAACCTGTTTCAGGAAACGACAGGGGATGGGGTCAGAGTGACTTTCCTGTTTCTGTCGTTTTTCCAAATGCTCAGGTTAAGATGCTCAGGTGCCATGTTTTGGGGGCGGCAAGTACTGAGCCCCATCACCAGTCTGTCTGACCACCCATTTGCTTATTCATTTATTATTAGTCCTCTAAATGTTTATTGAGTGCTTTCTACAAGTTTTGAAAAACTAGTCAGGAAGCAAAAAACAGGTTTTCCTCACTGGCAGCAGCAGACCTGAGGGTCCAGTTCTTCAGGTAGTCGAGGACTTACATTCATACCTATTAGTCTAGTGACTATGGACAGAGCCAACACGTTATTATAAAACATTATCATATCCAAGAGCTAAACTCAGAACCACAGACTTGAACTTGAAGGGAGCTTAACGCTCCCATAGCCTAGCGGTTTAAGAAGTTTTTTAAAATTTCAAATCCTTTGTTCAAAAGAAATCTTACCCAGGGACACCTGGGTGGCTCAGTCGGTTAGGCATCTGGCTCTTGATTTCAGCTCAGGTCACAATCTCAAGGTTGTGGGATCGAGCCCTGCATCAGGCTCTGCCCTGAGTGTGGAGGTTGCTTGGGATCCTCTCTCTCTTCCTCTCCCCCACTCTCGCTCTCTCTCAAAAATAAAAATAAAACTTGAAAAAACCCAGGGAATAGGACATGGCCAGTCTGACCGAGCACACCAGCACCACCACCGCCTCCACCGCTCTGAGGCAGGGCCCCCAGGGCACAATATGGAAAATTATCTCCTACCTCCAGCTTATTTCACAGCTGGGGACACAGGCCCACAAAGAGAAGACTTGGTCAAGGGCACGTGGAGACTTGTTGACTTTAGGGCCAGAATATGACAATGTGAACACTGGGGTGCCGGGCAGAATTTAAAAGGAAATAAATAGAACTTCTACAAATGAACATTTAGAAACTCAATGGATATGAATGACCCAATTCATAGAATAGATACAGCAGAAGAGAGAATCAGTAGCCTTGAAGATATATTTGAAGGAATTAGTCAGAATGTAGCAAAAAGCACAAAATAAGAGAGGTTAAGAAACAAGGGATAGAATGAGAAGGGCCAATCTTCTCATCTCTTCTATATCAGAGTTCTGAAGGAGTCCCTGGGAGGGAGGCAACATTCAAAGGAATTACAGCAGAGAATTTTCCAAAGTGGAAAGATACCAAGCCTCAGATTCAGAAAGCCAGACAATCCCAAAAGAGAAGAAATCCACATTTATAGTCATCTTATTAAAGCTTTGCTCATCGTTGCTTAATCTTTGGCCCCTGGAACAGCTCAGCACCCAGTAAGTGCTTCATAAAAATATACACCAAAGATGAACATTAAGATCCCAAAAACAGAGCACCTGGCTGGCTCAGTCAGTAGAGCCTGCCACTCCTGACCTCAAGGTTGTGAGTTCAAGCCCCATGTTGGAAGTAGAGATTACTTTTTAAAAATTCTTTTTAAATGTTTATTTTTGAGAGAAAGAAAGAAAGAAGGGGTGCGCACAGGCAGGGAAGGGGCAGAGAGAGACACACACACAGAATCTGAAGCAGGCTCCAGGCTCTAAGCAATCAGTGCAGAGCCCAATGCCGGGCTCGAATTCACAGACCATGAGGTCATGACCTGAGCGAAGTTGAACGCTTAACTGACTGAGCCACCAGGTGCCCCTAAAAAATTGTTTTTGGGGCACCTGGGTGGCTCAGTCGGTTAAGCATATAACTTCGGCTCAGGTCATGATCTCACGGTTTGTGGGTTCAAGCCCCACGTCGGGCTCTGTGCTGACAGCCAGTTCAGAGCCTGGAGGCTGTTTCAGATTCTGTGTCTCCCTCTCTCTATGACCCTCCCCTGCTCACGCTGTCTCTCAGAAATAAATAAAACATTTAAAATTTTTTTTAAAAAAGAAAAAAACAATTGTTTTTAATTAAAAAATAAAATCCCAAAAGCAACCAGGTAGAAAATATGTTCTAAAAGAAATGACACTTACACTGGCATTGATATCTCAACAACAACACAGGAGAATATTTCCAAAGTGATGTGAAAAATAACGTAAACCTGAAATTGTGAAGTATGAGTTATCTTTCAGGAATGAGGAAAATAAAGGCGTATTCAGAGAAATGACAATAAGGTTTATCACTAACAGACCTTTGATACAGAAACGTATGAAGAACCTTCTTGTGAAAGAAGGACATTTTTCCATGAGGAAGATCTGACTTACACAAAGGAAACAGTAAATGTGGTTTAGTGTTAAAAAAAAAAAATATATTGTTTTTTCAGGTATGCTTCAGGAGTTGCTGAGCAAGCACAAAGTGTAATAAAGACTTTTTCTGTCTGGAAGGAGAGTAAACACTGGATTAACTTTAGGCTTTGTGAAATTAATGTCTTGGATAACCACTGAAAGACTAGAAATAGAATGTGTAATTTCCAAGACACTGTTGAAGGGGGAAAAAGGAAGAAACAGAAAGCCTTGATCAACTCTTTTGTTGCTGCTGTTTGAGCAACTTTTAAAAAGGCAAGAGAGGAGAAGAAATATGAAGTTTGACCATTAGCTAACACACAAATAAATGTTTTCATATACACACGTCATGATCATACCTTTGTAAATGATTTTCTGGAAACTTCCAGATCTGTTATATTTATAAAAGACACAGCTAAACTATATGGACACAGGAAAGCTGAAAGTACAAGAATGAAAAAAGTGAAACCAGCCAAGGGTGCCTGGCTGGCTCAGTCTGTAGAGCGCAGGACTCTTTAACATTTATTTATTTTTGAGAGACAGAGAGAGATAGAGCATGAGTGGGGCAGGGGCAGAAAGAGGGGGAGAGACACAGAATCTGAAGCAGGCTCCAGGCTCTGAGCTGTCAGCACAGAGCCCGGTGCGGGGCTCGAACCCACAAACCGCGAGATCATGACCTGAGCCGAAGTCCCACACCTAACCGACTGAGCCACACAGGAGCCCCAGAGCACAGGACTCTTGATCTCAGGGTTGAGTTCAAGCCCCATGACGGGTGAAGAGATTACTTAAAAATAGATCTTTAAAAACAAAACAAAACAAAACTTTAGGGGTGCCTGGGTGCTTCAGTTGGTTAAGTGTCCGACTTTGGCTCAGGTCATGATCTCTCAATTCCTGGGTTCAAGTCCCGTGTAGGGCTCTGTGCTGACAGCTCAGAGCCTGGAGCCTCCTTTGGATTCTGTGTCTCCCTCTCTCTCTCCTCCCTCTCTCTCTGCCCGTCCCCTGTTCACGCTCTCTCTGTCCCTCAAAAATAAACATTTAAAAAAATAATTTAAAAACATTTTTTAAGTTAAACCAGGCAAATGATGATCAAAGAGAGCTGGTGTAGCTAAATCAGTAGCAGACCAACTTGCCTTTAAGGCATAAAGCACTATTTGAGTTAAAAGAGCATCATGATCTAAATAACAAAAGATTCAATCCACTAGGTTTAGGAGGAGATGTTAGACACACTGACTCAGGAAGTAATAAATACCCCCTCCTTTAAGAATTGCTTTAGACTTGAAGCTCTATGGCATTTATTAAGTTCTCACTTCAAACCTATGAGAGAGTAGAGGAGGTGTTACCACACCCATTTTGCAGATGAGAAGCCCGAGGGTCAGAGACTTGACCTTGCCTAAGACACACAGCTGAGGCACCCAGGTGGGTCACAGGTCATCTGCCGGGAGGCCAAGTGTTCTCTTTGCTCTCCCATCTCCGAAAGGAGCAAGCATGAAATCCAGACTGAGGGTGGAAAGGCAAGGCAGGGCTCGCAGGGAACAGCATGGTCAAAGGCCGCAGGTGGCAAATGCTTAGAGGGCAGCGTGACTGGGCCTCATGAGGCGCTGGAGGGGTGGGTAGGGTGGATTCCGGGCAGGTTCAGGGGTTNTGCATGAGGGAGACCATGAGCTTGGAGCTTCGCCCCCGGATGAGGGGCGGAGCCGAGACTCGGGCCACGGAGCATGCGCGCTGGGTGGACGCCCTTGCGCCCCGTAGGGCACCGCGCGGGCACCTGCGGGCGCGCTCACGTGCGCCCCTAGGTTCTGCGGCCGCTGGGCCGCGTGTTCTCTGACGTCCCCGCACCCCACCCGCCTGGGTCATTAGCGCTCCCCGGAGGTTCCGTCCAGGCTCAAACCAGGCTGGGTGGAGGTCGGGTCCCAGAGGCCAGGACAACTGACCACCGGTTCTTTGGGTGGGAAGAGGAGAGAGGCCCTGATGCCCTTGACTGGCTAGGGATGGGGGTGGAGTAGCCAGGGGCCAGAGGGTGGGAGTGAGGAGCACACAGGTGAACAGCGAGCCCCGCCACGGGACGGGGGCGCCAAAGGTAGGAAGGGATACTGTGGATTAACTATTTCACGTCTTCTTTGGAAAGCTTGGGAGGCGGGGGGCAGGTAGTCCTGGTCATGAGCATGCGCCAGGAGTCACTCCCGCCTCCATCCGTGGCCCCTCCGCAGTCACTGATCGGCTGTAGGCTTCCGGCTGGGCACGTAGCCGCTTCAAGTTCTAGCTTCCTCATCTCCAGTTCTCAGGGTTAAATGACAGGGTGTATCCTTTTTTTTTTTTTAATTTTTTTTTAATGTTTTATTTATTTCTGAGAGAGAGAGAGAGACAGCGTGAGCAGGGGAAGGTCAGAGAGAGAGGGAGACACAGAATCTGAAACAGGCTTCAGGCTCTGAGCTAGCTGTCAGCACAGAGCCCGACGCGGGGCTCGAACCCACCAACCGTGAGATCATGACCTGAGCCAAAGTCGAGCGCTTAACTGACCAAGCCACCCAGGCGCCCCATGACAGGGTGTATCCTAAAGGCTGCATGAGGTGTACCAAGGTCCAGTCGCTCATTTTACATGGCGTAGAAGTCCCTGTTATGTGCCCAGTACTATTCCAGGTGCTGCAAATACTGCAGGGCAGAAAACAAACAGTGGCTCCTAGACCCCTGGAGGGATAGGAGCAAACATACTTTCTTTAGTCTGTTAGGTGGTGGCAAGTTCTGGAGAAGAACCACGAAGGGAAAAGAGAGGACGGAGTGGAGAGGGTGCTGCGGTCTGGGAGAACCTCAGGGAAGGGCTCACTGCCACGTCTGAGACAGGCCTTGAAGGAGAGAGGGAGAGAGAGTTCCAGGCAGAGGGGACAGCGAGTGCAAAGGCCCTGAGGCGGGAACATGCATAGCATTTTTGAAGAACAGCAAGGAGGCAGGTGCGTTTGGAGCAGAGCAAGCAAGGGGGATTAGGGGTGAGGTCGATAAGGTAACTGAAGGCTAATGATGCAGGACAGGGAGCAGAAAACTTTCTTAAAGGCCAAAGAGTAAATGTTTTCGGCTCTGAGGTCCTTAAGGTCTCTGTTACACCTCCTCTGCCATCGTGTCAAGAAAGCAGCCAGAGACAAGCCACTAAACCACCAGACGCGGCTGTGTTCGGGACCACTTGATTTCCATAACGGGCAGGCTCCCTGCTGTGGGGCCTTGAAGGCAAGCGCTCTGAAGAGGAGGAACCTGCAGAGGTGACCCGGAAGGAGCTGGCCGGCAGGAGGGAGGGAAGGAAACCCAGTCAAAACCCAGACTCAGCATCCTGAATAAAACAACGCGGAAAGACTGAGTAATCACAGGGCCCCCAACCTGCAAGCCAGGAAACTCCGGGCTCCGGGAGCAGTGTGTTCCGATTGCCCAAAGAGTAAGGGGGTTTTATGGGATATGTACGGAAGTGATCTGGCTTTTAGAGCTGTTGGTTGTCTGGTGGTCCCCCGTATTTGGACCAGGGTGGCTAAGTGAGAGGAACAAGGAAATTCAGAGACACGTGAACAGACTTGATGGCTGGTGCCCTCTGCTGATTTCTGAGAAGAGCTGTACATTCCTGGAAGGTTAGGTTAAGTGTCCTCTATGCACCTGCGGTGACCATCTCCATTCTGTTCTTGATATAAGTGACTCCATTGCAGTGAGGCCAACAGATGGAGATGGGAGAGAAATAGACTAGGCTGTGGGGTGAGGGAGAGAGGACCTGGGACCTGAAGCTCAAGAAGGGTGGTGGTGAGGTTTCTTGTTGTTTTTGTTTTGGTTGTTTTGCTTTCTGTTTTTTATTTTCTTTTTATTATTTTTAACATTCCATTTTGAGAAAGAGAGAGAGACAGAGCATGAATGGGGAGGGGACACAGAGAGAGAGGGGGACAGAGTATCTGAACAGGGTCCAGGCTCCAAGCCATCAGCACAGAGCCGGATGCGGGGCTTGAACTCACGAACCGTGAGATCATGACCCGAGCTGAAGTTGGGCGCTTAACCGACTGAGCCACCCAGGGGCCCCTGCTTTCTGTTTTTTTTTGTTTTTTTTTTTTAATGTTTTATTTATTTCTGAGAGAGAGAGAGAGGGACAGCATGAGCAGGGGAGGGTCAAGAGAGAGGGAGACAGAATCTGAAGCAGGCTCCAGGATCCGAGCTGTCAGCACAGAGCCTGACACAGGGCTAGAACCCATGAACTGCGAGATCATGACCTGAGCCAAAGTCAGATGCCCAACCAACCGACTGAGCCACCCAGGCGCCCCTCTGTTTTTTAAAGTTGGAAGAAATAACCACCTGATTAAGTGCTTGTGGGAATGATTTAGTAAAGAAGGGGGAAGTACTGATGGGGGGTGGTTTATGGAGCAAGGACGTGGTCCTGACACGCCATAGCCTGTGTCCCAGCCCCCAAGCTCTGTGCTCAGGTTCAGGCCTGAGTCTGCTGTGGGGCTGTGGGGGTCATGAGCGCCTGTCCTGGTGCCCAGAACAGCCCTTCGGAGGACAGTGGTGCTGGGTGCTTTCCCTGGGGAGGCTGGAGTGTCGGGAAGGGTCCCCTGGGAAATAGGCCGCAGAGGACGGAGGTGGGGTGGGGGAGGGGGGAGGTCCTGGAAGCTGGCTGATAAGGAACACGGAGGCATTTCTCTTCTGCTGCCCTATTTTGTGAGAGCGGCAGAAAGCAAGGTCAGCTGGGGGGAGGGGAGAAGAGGTGACAGGGGTTTGAAGACCGAGGAGAACATGTGAATTGGCATCTGGGAGGGAGGGGGAGGCATCTCGTCTCGTTCTCCAGCAGCCTTTGCACCCACTTGGGATCAAAGGTGGTCATTTGGAGCGAGGCTGTCCGTGCGGAAGTAGGGTGAAAACCAGTAATCCGCGTTGTGCGGAGGAGGCGCGTGGTCCAGGGGTGAGGGTGTGCGAAGGGGTGGCTGTATGCGGAAGGAGGGGAGAGACAGAGGGTGGTGGGGCCAGAGGATGCGGTCCGATGGGGGAGAGACCACCGGCATGGAGCTCTGGAGACGGGGGTGGGCTCTAGAACTGGGGCNGTGGGTGGGCCAGGTGGGACAAAGGGCAAGATGGCGGGAAAGGAAGAGGCGAAGGACTCCGCAGGCCAGGGGTGGGAGGCGTCAGTCGTATGGACGGTGCGATCACCAAGAACTGAGGTGTGTGTTGGAGACTGTGACAGTGAGCCAGAGCTGAAACCTTCAAAGGAACGAGAAGACAGGACCCGGACTGCTTTCAGCCCTG
>NW_027530007.1:756126-756758 GCF_008692635.1 Crocuta crocuta | reverse complement strand
GGGGGGGGTGGGGGGGGGGGGGGGGGCAGGAAGTGGTGGCACAAAGCAAAGAGAGCCCCCTTTCCGCCCTCCCCGGGAGGGCTGTCCGGTTGCAGCGGCCACAGAGAGGTCTGTGGTCAGTGTTAGAAGAGGAGGCGCTGGAGGACACTAGAAAATCGTAAGGGGAAGGGGGTGGTGTGGGGGCCTGACCAGGACAGCTGGGGCTGGGCCCCAGAGCAAGCAGAGGTGCTGATGGAGGCTGGGGTGTGGACCAGGGCTGGGGTATGACCTGGTGGGAGCTGGGCATCCTGTCTTTGCCCTTCAGGACCTCTCCGATCAGACCAGACCGCTGGCCTTAGCCCTGCGGCCCATGGAGCTGAGAAACGATGGCCGCCACAAGGAGAATGTGGCCCCCAGGCCTGCGACACCCCTGAGGCCAGGCAAGAGGCTTGGTGGGTCTGGGGTGGATGTGACGGGAACAGGGTCCCCTGTCCCTATTCGCCCAGAGCTGCTTTTCTATCAGGCCTCGCTAATTCCAGAGATGAACAGTACAGGGCCAGCTGGGCCAGGACACATCTTCCTAGCCTGGGACGGAGGGAGGGCCAGCATGTCAGGAAGTGAAGCAGGAAGAGGAGGACCGGGAGTGGGCCTGG
>NW_027530007.1:751761-755831 GCF_008692635.1 Crocuta crocuta | reverse complement strand
CGCTTGGCTACAGAGCCAAGGCTGGAAGCAGCCCCCAGACAAATTCAGATTCTGATGCACATGCCCGTTTCTCCCAAGTTCTAGCTGTGTGACGGGGGGCAAGTCGCCAAACCCCTCTGAGCTTTGGTTCCTATCTTCAAAGGCACAACTCNCCACCCCCCAGCCTCATTTCTGTCCTGCTGCCCTCTGCCCTCCTCCCCCTCACATCCCAGGCTGCGCCCGCAGCCAGGCACCGAGTCAGACCACCCCTCAGTCCTCCCGGCCCCCTCCTGCCTGGCACCCTGTCTCTGACCCGCTCCCCGCACCCCACGGGAGCACTGACCACTGCGTCTGCCCTCAGCACGTGGCTGTGTCTCCCCTCTTTAGAGCAATGGAGATTCCTGAAGAGTCGAGGTGTTGGCCCGGGCAGTGGACACGGCCGGTGGGTGCGCGTGTGCCAGGCCGAGAGGGAAGCACCTGCCGCCACACACTCCCCGGGGGCAGCGCGGCGCCAGGAGCCCTGCAGGGTCCAGACCAACCTGGCCGGCCCGAGCCCCGGCCTGAGCCTCATCCTCCAGGACACGACTGGCCGGCTGATGAACTCCAGCTCGAAACAGCAGAGCAACGTGCAGACCCCGGGCGGCAGGCCCCCGGGGGGACCCCGAGAGTTTGCCGTCCGGCAGAGTAACCTGAGCGTACGGGGGGCCAGCTTGGCCGAGTGCAGAAGTCACCTCAGCCCCCGCCTCCAGTCGGGGCTTCGGGACAGCTTCTGGCCCGACCCAGGACCCCGGGGTGGCCCTCTATCCCGAGCATCCCTGGCTTGCCCTTCCTCGCCATTGCTGGGCACAGACACCCCGTGCCCCGATGTCCAGCCTGCCACAGCCTTTGCCCCTTACGGCGGGCACACACGGCCAGGCTCCAGACCCTGGTGTGTCCTGGGGAGCTGGCCCCCGAGGCTCCTGGGGGAGCCCCTCACCCTGGAGGACCTGACTGTCCCGGTCCAGAGCCAGGCTCGGTTCCCATCCCACAGTGCCTTCCACCAGCTGCTGGCCTCTGTGCGACAGTTGGAGCACGAGGTAGCCCGTCTGGGGTGCCGGGCAGCCCAGGACCCCGCGGGCCCAGCTCGCTGGGACCCCTGGACTGGCAGCGGCCAGGCACTCCCTGCCCACCGCCAGCCCAGCCAGCCTGTTCTTGCTTCCTGGGGTGGGAGGGAAAACCCCGTGCGGGGTCTCAGAGAAACTGCGGGATTCCCTGGGACCCAGGGGGCCCGGGCTGGCCTCTCAGACTGTCAGGCAAGCAGTGAGCCTGCACCACTGGAAACCGCGCTGAGGATGCCGGCCGTGGATTTCCTTGACCCTAAGCAGGGGGTCCTTCTGGCCAACCGCCTAAGGCAAGGAGAGAACGTCTCCCCGGGGCCTACACATGGCCACTGGCAGAAGACGGACCCCCAGCTTCCTCAAGGGGGGGGGAAACAGGGAAGCCAGACCTTATTCCTCGGCTCGCTCCAGGGCTGCCCGCGGCGTCCCACCTGGGCAGGAAGGAAGGGAGGTGGCCCCGCAGGAGCAGGTCAGCAAAGAGGAAGAGAGAACAGCTCCCTGCCCACCAGATGCAGCCCCAGCACAGAGCGGCCCGCAGGTAGAGGCCAGAGGAGGCTGGCCGTGGGGGCTGGGGGGCCTCAGGAGTGCCCCCGGGAATTCTCTTTGCCAGCCGGCTGCCACTACCCAGTTTTGCTCCCTGCCCCCCAGAAGGGGGGGCATTGGACAGGCAGGCTTGGCGTCCTGTCCTGCTTCCTCCTCGGCCTGAGAACTGTGCCCTGTTCTTTTGCTTTCCAAGGACAGGGCCCAAAATGTTGTGAGCCTGGAGGCCAGGACAGCCGGGTGAGGCCATGGGCTACAGGGGGGAGGGGGGTGCCAGCCACACTCCTGGGGCAGCTGCTTTCCCAGTTGCCTGGGCCAGTGGGGACGAGCACTGGGCAGAGGGCAGGCCCTGGGGACCGATCCACGCAGGGCTTAAGGGGGAGGGGACTCCTTCACCCTGTCCCTGCTGGGGAAGGAGAGGGGCTTCCCAGGGCCCCAAGGACGGGAATGTGGGCACGGCAGCTGCTGCTGGGAGTTTTACACTTCGGAGGCTGCCTGGCACTCTCGGCCATCAAGGGGGCATTCTGCCCCTCCAGGGGCTTTCCTGTCTGGGATTTCCTAGGCTGGCGGTCTGCAGAGGGCTGCAGCGTGAGGCAGCACCCGCATCAGTGCCAGACGGGGGATGGGGGTGATGCCCAGCCCCCAGCTGCCCCCTGGGGCTGAGGGGCCCGGCCTGGCCCCTGATGAGCGCTGGGCTGGCCCCAGCGGCCGGTGGCTGTCCAGATGTTTCAGAGCCTGGTGGCATCTGGTGCGGAAGCAGAGGGCCGTGGCCGCAGCGGTGGCACTGAGCCGCCAACAGCTGTTGCACAGGGGCCTGCGGGCCCTTCGGCGGGCACTGCGGCTCCGGGAAGCCCGGCTGGAGGCGGCGTGGAAGCGACACACTCGGGCCCTGCTGGCCCAGAGCTTCCAAAAGGTCAGGGGCCTCCCTCCAGGCTGGGCCATGGGGAGGTGATGAAAAGCTGGAGTGTCCGGGGAGGAGGGCAGCCGTTATGTACCTCCTGAGTGATCAGCAGTACGGCAGGTGGTGGTCTGCCCAGACACCTGACCCAGGTCTGCCTGAGTTCAAATCCAGCCTCCACTACTTTCTTTTTCCCACTTTTTTTTTTTTTTTTTTTTTGCTGTGTGGCTTTGGGCAGGTTACTCAACCTCTCTGTGCCTTAGTTTCTTTAGCTCCAAAATGAGATAAAAATAATAGTACATACCTCTCAGGATTGTTGTGAGGTTACGTTAGTAAATATAAAGGACTCAGGACCCTACTTCGCACATAGCAAGTGCTCTACCGTAGGAGCAGCAGTTGTTTTTCCCTCATGGTTAGCCAGCCAGGACTTGGAGGGCATGTCTGTGGTCTTCCCTCCATGGGAGGGCCCAGCTCCGGGAAAGCACGGCATCTTGGCTCCATCTCTCCACACATTCATTAATTCCCAAAGGGGCAAGGTAGTCTACAAGTTAAGACTGAAGACCTCGGAATCTCACAGAAATGTCCGACTCCTGTCCCCCACCCTCCCCGGTACTACCGTTGGGGCACATTTGAGTGTATAGCCCACATCCTTCTTTCCCTTCTCTCCTGCCCCAGTGGAGAAACCAGACTCTGCAGCAGAAGCAAGGGCAGCCCCAAGTCCAGGCTGGGCCGGGACCCCCACCGTCTGGGACAGACCAAGGCCAAAGCCCTTCAGGAAGGGAGCCAGTGGCAGACCCCGCCTGGAGAAGCAGGTAGTCCGGGATACCCCGGTGGTCAGTTGGTCAGTGTGGCAGTACTGGTGGCATTCCCTCCCCCGCTTNTCCAATAATATTTATTTATTTTTTTAATGTTTATTTTTAAGAGAGAGAGTGGAAAAAAAAAAGAGCATTAGTGGGGGAAGGGCAGAGAGAGAGGGAGACACAGAATCTGAAGCAGGCTCCAGGCTCCGAGCTGTCAGCTCGAACCCCCAACTAAGGCACCCAGGCGCTGCACAGATAACATCTTACTGCATGTTTGTTGTAAGAAACCAGACAGCACTGAGGAGAATGGAACAAAACAGAACCTCCCTGCGGACCTCTTAGATAATCAGGGATGAAACGGACCCGCGGTGGGAAGAGAAGGGGTGGGGGAGGGGCAGCTCGGCACATCCTCTGCCCTGCCTGGCCTGGTTGGGGCTGTGCCCTCCCCCTCAGCCCGGGGGAGGGTTTCTCGGAGCAACTTCACTCTCAGTCCAGGGAGTCAGAGGGAGGAGGCAGGAGCCTGGCCGAGAGCAGATGGAGGCAAGGGAGAAATACAGATGCTTCAGGCCTTGCAGCAACTGGCTGGTGAGCGATGGGCCCGGGGGAAGCAGGGGAGAGGGAGCTGGGCAGGTCCACACTGGGCAGCGCAGGGGGTCCGGAGCGAATGTGTGCTGAGCGGCTGCTCAGACAGCTTCTTGGGCACGGCCTCATTTGAGGTTTGCGGGCCCCGGGCGAGGCTTTGTGCCCAGGTTACGG